>NC_055664.1:27504069-27699069 GCF_017976325.1 Chelmon rostratus | reverse complement strand
ACTGCAGCCACGTTATGCAAAGCTCAATTCATTTCTTTTTTTCCAAGAGAAAACATTTAGCAGCTTCATGATTTGACTGATGTTAAATCAAGTTTATTTCCACACATCATGACCTTTGACCTCTGCGGTGGCCTGACACACATGTTTCTGATGCAGGACCTCCTCGCTAACCACTGAGCCGCCGTGCTGCTCATCAGTGAGCTCATGTGCTAGCAGATGCGGCGCTTTGATGAGTCTCAACATGTGCAGAACGTGATGTGCAGTCCTTCCTGCTGATGTGTTCACGTGGCAGCATCGCTGCTACTGTCCATTCAGTTCTTTCAGTATTTAGGTTTCCCAGAAAGTAGCTGCATGCTCATTAACTCAAGAGTCAACATGGCGGCTCAGTCGTCTCATCCAACCTTTAAACCAGCTGCTGAAACTGCTAAAACCAGGCAGCTGTTGCTCTGGAGGTTGAGCAGCTTGTCCAGACTAATCAGAGGGTCGGTGGTTCAATCCCTGGCTCCTGCTGTCCACATGTCCAAGTGTCCTCAGCCAGGACACTGAACCTAAACTGGCATAGTAACTCACTGCCTTCGAGTGCAATGCTTTGTCTACTGCAGACACACATTTTATTGGATTTCATTTAAATACCACCAGTCTTTAAAATCTAGCGTTGAAGAGTGGGACACATTCCACACTGTGATGTAAAAAATGCAACGTTTCACTTCATGTCCTTCAAACAGGGCGAAATAAAAACAGACGGAGGCAGGAGCGAGAGAACAAAGAGCAGAATAAAAGTTAGAGGAGAGCAAAGTCTGTATTTTCTCTAATAGCCGAGCTGAACTCCCTCGTGGCTGTGCTGATTGCAGCGTGCTGAAAAGACTCATTAAACCTGGCCGAGGTGCTGCTTCACAATGCGCGTGCTTCGTACGGCGTGTTGTTAACTGCCATCATAAAGGCCTGATTGAGTTTTACAAAGGCATGTAATCATATACCACAGGGGCTCGAGTCAAAGCACACCTGGAATAAATGGAAAGCTTGCACACATGCATGCATCCTATACACTCTATTATTGTCCATTCATCACCGTCCCAGCCCATTGTGTGTGAAGCAGAGTGGTAATTGCTATGTGCAGCTGGGAGAGAGCGTCTTAATGACGAGCGCGTGCCTACACATTCGCTAAAACACTTAGTGGAGATGCATTCTGTCTGTCTGTCTGTCTGTATTTCTGCTTTTAACTTCATAAAAATGTTGACGCAGTGCACGGCTTTAGTGCCTGTTGTCAGGTGTGTGCATGCAGACGCCTCTATGGCTAACATACAGTCTGCAGTCACAGCTCAAAGGTGATGCACAGACGGACAGATTCATCGTTAAGCTTCAAAGTCACGACTTTGTGAGACGTTTATGTCTGATTCTGTGGAATAATCATGGCAGAGTGTTCCTGAAGTTTGCGTGCACGGAGGAGAAAAGGCGTCTGTTTGGTGGGGAGGAGTCGCTGCAGGTTGGAACAGAACATACTCAGCCTTAACGCTCAGAACCGAATGCGGCTTTAAGTCATCTGGCGCTCATTGTTCGTGCTGGCAGGAGGTGCACTCACGCAGCAGATGTCCGGATCAATCACGTATTGACAGAAGATAAAGTCAGCTGCTCTGATCAGGACGGAGAGTTACTGTGGCGATGGCAGGACATGCACTTCCATTTCTTCATTGAGTTAGATATTCTACTAGCTCTTCATCGGTTCTGAAACCTTGCTGCTGCATAGATTTTTCCTCCTTTTTAGGATTCATAGACATCTCGATAACGATGTTGTGTTTCCTGCTGCCGCATGCGGCCGATGCTCAGCACCGTTTACGGCAAAGAGCTTTGAATATGCTTCCACTAATAGAAAGTGGTGACATCAATAGAGACAAAACTGCAAACAAATCAGGTAATTATGGTCGTTTGCAGGAATAAAAACAAAAATAACATGTTTGTAACTGGATTTTCAGCGCTCTGAAATAAATTGTTGCATCGTTTGCTGTTTGTTTAGATTAATTGGAGCGGTTGTTACTCCTGAAGTGAAATTAAATTACAAAGCAAACACAAACTGAAGGAGGAAACACAAACGCCAGACAACCGGTGAAGTGACACTGCGGACGAAAAGGCGAAGCACACAATGAAACCAACCAGAATTAAAACAACGAACCGTGTTTAATGTGGGTACCTGCACGTGTGTGGGTCTGAAATCACGGTGGTAATTACGCAGAGCTTTGATACGGCGCTCTTGTTGTTGTTGTTATCTTTGTGTAAAGCCATTGTTGCTCCGCTGGGCTAATTAAACTGAAGGTTTTAGAAATGTGAAGTGGGCCACTGAGGAGAAGCGGCTGGCGAGCGGGCGGTGGCGGAACGAGAGGCCAGTACGGGGTGAGCTCATCGTCCCTGCAAACGCTAAACTGCTGTGGTTAAAACTACGAACAAAGCGGCCTCTGAAGAACACTGCAGACCAAGTGACGAGGACGTCAGTGAGCCGTGCAGATATTAATAGGTACGACCGACTGGGCGCACAGCGGCTGCAGGCCGAAGACAGCGCGCAGTAGATCATTTAACAAAGCAGGATACAAACACCGGACAACTTATTAAAGGTACGGACACTCTGGGCCTTTTGAACAACAGCGATGTACAAATATGAGGCTGTTAATCAAAGACAGGTGCGCAGCGGGGCTTTTAATAAAGGTATGGATGAGGCTATTCATCACACGTATGGCCACACTGGGTCCCTTTATTAAAGATGCTGCTGGTGCCTGCTGGCTGCTGCAATATAAACAGACATTATAGGTCCGTGTCAGAGGTGTGGACACGTGCTGAGTAGGACAGTAACGGTATGGACTCACCAACACGTCCTCAGACCTAAACGGCTGAAATGGTCGATTTTCAGTGACGCCCAAAACGCCATATATGACCAATGGAGAGTATCAATGGAGTAGTAGAGCAACAGTGTCAGGGACAGTTCAACTGATGCTTCTGTTCACTGGTGTTACTGGTTTTACTGGTGCCAAGTAAACACAGGCCATCGCGAACTGGTCTGAGGAAACGGTACAAACTGCTGTCACCATCATGGCACAACATGAATCATATTCTGTGAACTCTTTACACGTGTGTCCTTTTGAAAAGCTCCAGCAGCTGTTTATCCCCCTTTAATATTTATATTGATGCATAATAAGAGCTTTTACACAACGTGGCCCACCTTAATGATTTATGACTCCTTAATCAAATCCATTAAGTCCAAATCAAATCTATTCAATCCCTGTAAATGAAATGATGGATGTAGAAAACAAAGATTTTAAGGGCCCTGAAGCAGCTCTGTGGTTCCATCTAAACTGTGACTGTATGTGTGTGTCACACTCGGGGGGGGGGGGGCACCGGTCTCATGGTGAAACAGTATTTATTGAAGAGCTTAAAGCAAATGGAAAGATGATGTGTTGTTTGTCATATTTGGTCTCATGGACTGTATAAAACATGGATGCGGTTTCCATGACGTCACACACAGGTTTCTGCTAAGAAATGGAGCTGAGGTGGGCCGAATGAAGTCCCAGACACACACCCATAATTATTCAGAACTTTAAGCCTTAATATGATTTAAATGAGTTGACCCTGTAGAGAGCAAAACTGTTTTTTGCATCAGCCTGAAAATGTTTATTTCTGCTGTAAAGTTGGACGTTTTAATGTGGGGGTCTATGGGGACTGACTCACTTCTGGAGGCAGCCTCAAGTGGCCATTTGAGGAACTGCAGTTTGTGGCTGACAACACGTCTTAGAGCAGAATTTTACTATTAATGTTACTGACTTTTCACTTTAAACGTGGGGTCAGTCTCTCTATCAGACCTTCTATCAGCCTTCCTGTGTGTCTGTCATGGAAATTTCCATTGTCTGCTCACCTGCCTGTCCATCTGTCCACCTGTGTGTGTGTGTGTGTGTGTGTGTGTGTGTGTGTGTAGGTACGTGGGACACTGAACATACGCTCGAGGAACATAGCCCACACACACACACTCACATTTCACACAGCAGGATAATACCCCCCCACCCCCCGCACACACACACACACACACACACACGGCTGCTCTGGGAAGGTCAGTCTGGCTGTGTGGTTGGACGTTGGACGGCGGCTGACAGGTGTCACACAGCGCCAGGTAAAACACCTTGTTTTGTTCTCGCTCTGTCAGCTTCACAGCACCCCTCCACCTCCCGAAAACAAAGATGCAGACGGACACACGCGCAAGCGTAAAAACACACACACACACACACACACACATCGACACTGACAGTCTGTGTGTATTTATGTGTGTGTGATGTGCCTGCAAACGGCCGACCCATTTAAAATAGATGATTCATTTATCCGTCTCTCTTGGATGATGGAGGAATAGACGGAGGTCAGTGAAATTTGGTAGAACTTAAATATTCTCACTTTTATCATGAATAAACATTTCTCTTTGAAATCAAGACGACTGAGGATTATTCAAGCGTCACATAAACACTCTGAGCACTACAGTATGTCAGAACACTGGAAATATTTGGAATATCATATGAAACATTCAGCGTGCTGTCGGCACCTCTTAATATCAACATTTTAGAAATCCTTTGCACGTTGCAGCATCTGTTTCTCCAAACGTGTTTAGCCTCATCTCAAAGCCGAACCTGCAGCCTGACGTCAAATCGCATTCACAAAAACAAGCATCCAGAATAAAAAGCTGTTTCTGCAGCCGTGCCCGCGTCCCGACGCCGCTGCTGACAGAGCGTCGGCGCTGATGCAAAAGAGGGGCCATCTTTGCGATCGCTCATCATTTCCCGAGCGCAACCGTCACACAAGTGACGCAAGAATAGACAGTTCTATGGAGAGCGCGACTCGGTTCTGAAATGGACTCGTAAACATCTCGTGTTCTTGTCACATCAAATGTTCTGCGTGCTGAGAGGACAATGAGTCATTTAACTCCGAGGGAGACACGTTCGTGTTCCATGAGAGATACAAACCGAAGCATTTTATATGGAAATTTCCCTGAATGTTCTGCTAACGTCGTCACGGCTCTAACAAAAAACACTTGTATTAGAAATGAAATATTGCAGCACGATGTGACGAGCTAGTCTCTATTTCCAGACATTTGCATAAACGTGTGCATAAACAGACGTCCCATAAGAAACGTCTGCGCTCAGTTAATGCAGAGCTGCGGCCTTGATTCCAGCAGATAAAATATTTCAGTCACACAGACCTGACAGAACGGTGGACCAGCCGATCCGCTTCAGCTCCTCCTGCCTGCAGACTGAACCTGAGCTGTACGTTCACACGTGTCTTTGATAAATGAGTGTCCTTGAAGGGGAAGAAAGCCTTTAGGGAGTCTGAACCTTTACAGTCAGTAACCTGAAGGATCATGTGAACACACAGGCTGCTCGGTAATTAAAACAGCTTTTTAGAATTTCAGCTGCAACAACACGTCTTTTCAAAGTGTCCTCGGGTAACCCTGAACTCTGACTCCGCTCCTGCACACAATCGTCTCGTTTGATTTCATAACTCCGCGTTCCCTCCACCAGCCTTGAATGCTAAACTCACCAGCAAGAGGAGGTTTTTTAAATGGTTCCTGCTCACGACCGCATTATCTCACAGCAGTCGTGCAACTGCAGCCAAATGCAAGCCGAGATCTCAGAAAGGTTTAAAGAATCTGCAAGAAATCGTTGGAAAACTGACGGCATGTTTGGAAAATGATCAGCAGCATTTGTAGTGTCGGTGTGACCTGTCGATGATGAGACACAAACCAAGACTAAGGTCCTTTAAAGAGGCAAGAGAAGAGAGGGAGACGTACAAAGGAAAGAGAGCAAGAAAAAGGAGGAGAAAAATGTAGTGAATAGATGATAGAAGATGTATAAATCATGGAGGAAGAGGAAAATCTACAGAAGAGAAGTCTAAGAGGACAGGAGACGACAGATAGCAGGCAATTTAAGATTAAAAAAAGACATTAAAAGAGGAAGGAAAACAGAAGCGTAAGAGAAAACAGAACAGAGTCGACAGAGAAGTGGAAAGACGACAAGAGAACACGGAAAGGAAAAGAAGACGCAGAGATAAAAATAGAGTCTGTGCAGCGAGCTGTCAGCTGTGGAAGCGCAGTGAGTTCAGCTGGATGCATCAGTCCAGGTGTTGTTACCGGCCTGGAGCGACCAGCGTGCACCTCCCTCACTGCCTCTATGTCCATCAGAGCCTCTCTCCCTCTCTCTTCCACTTTCTATCTTATGTCTCTCCCTGTGTGTGTGTGTGTGTGTGTGTGTGTGTGTTTGTGCTGACGGAGAGGAAAAGTTCTCACTTAAACAACAATGAGGAAGCCCAGAGGGCCCGACCTTCCACTGATGGATTAACACTCACATCAAGGCATACTGGCATGCGTGTAAACAGGTACACACACACACACACACATACATGGACCTCCTCCTGCGTCCTTCACCTCCAGCTGATCCTCAAACGACTCCCAAGGCCCTCTGGGAGGATATAAAGGGCTTTTAATGGAGAGGGAGACACAGAGAACTTTACTGGCCCCGTCGGTCTTTGCTGTGACGCCAATAATGAAAAGTTTCACAGTTTGGGTTAAAAGAGAGGGAGCGAGAGGAGAGACGGCATTAAAGAGAAGGAGGGAAGGATTTATCGTTCTGCAGCGCGGCAGCAAAGCCGCCGCAGGCTCGGCTCGTCGTCACTGACATGCATCTCGTCGAATATGTGACGATGTGTCAGGGCTACGGCGGCGGCAGAGACAATCAGACATCACACCTGTATGTAATCGTAGAGTCCAAACCTGCCGGTGCTAACGTGCTGCTTTCACAGCTTCTGTTTTCGGCTGCACGGACGGACCTGAGGTCCGGGCCGCGTGCAGCTTCTTCAACGCCAGACTGCGAAAACTATTTCTATTTCAAACCAAACTGCAGCCTTTTGTCACATGTTCTGTCAGATATCAGCGTGAGCGGTGGAACTAAAGTTCACTTCACTGGAACCTGGAGAGGCCGTCTCCCGCTGTGGTACAGAATATTAACCGCACTGATCGATAACCTTATCAACAGGCTCTGACAAAACCGAGCTCGCCTGTCAATATTTAGCAGAAGGAAGCAGCAAACTGAATACAGGGATCACTGAAATGTTTCCTTTGTGCTCACACGTTCAGTGTGAGTGAAACAGTGAGAGAAAATAGCAGTTGCATGTGAAAGACTGTGAGAATGTTGGACTGCTTCCTGCATTCTGAGCCAGTGTGCTTCTGTGGAACAGTAGCTCCTCCGCCCTCTTAGAGCATTGCATGGTGGGAAAAGTCTGTCATCTGAAAGATCAGGTCTGCACACCGACATGTGTGCATGGTTCACACTGACAAAGAGACACTGAACTGAGGTTAGAAGGAAGTCCACTGGGACTCTTCCAACAACACCAGGGCCGTGTAACCCTTAACAAGCCGGGCCTCTTCCTCTGCTGTGAACTGTGACTTCCTCAACATCCTCAAAAGAGCTGCCGCCAAGAGGGAGCGAGCGTCCGTCAGCTGACACGCTCTCGTCGAGAGCGGAGCCGTCCATTCATGAAAGGTGCAGCGTGTAGCTAAATCTGCAGCTCAGGCGGCGACGTTCCTCTCCGGAGAGACACCTGAGTCTGTCGGCGCTCACTTATGCAACATGTCGAGGAGAAATGACTCAGCAGAACGAGGCTGAGGAACAAGACGAACGCAGAAGGAGCATGTCCGCAGGAGCAGGAGGTATCATCTCTGAGGGACTGAGCTGAACGCACGGCTGCCGTTCTGCAGCGACGTTCAGGCAGCAGAGGACGTCGTTCAGCCGGAAGCTCGGCAGCTCGGCGTTGAAGCCTAAATGACGAACAGCAGCTGCGATGCTGAAGCGCCCTTGAGAAAGAGAGCGAGGAGGAAAACTGTTTTTCTTCTTCATTAGTTCAGGTACAGGCTAATTTCATTCAGCACTCAGAAACGCACGAGAACTGCAGTGCAAAGACGACGAGTGAAGACCGTCGACCTCGTCAACGTAAAGCAAAGGATTCATTACACTGAAGAGCAGCTTTTCCTTTAACAACCAATGAATGAAAACAGGATAACGAGCTAAAGAGCAAATGATGACTGACTTCAGGATCTTTGTGCTAATTTCTAACTGCTGTCAGCAGGCAGAGGTTACTGTTCACAGATGAAGTGTTACTGCTGGATCTGACATTTATATATATATAACAATAGCTCGTACCTGATCACATTTAGCCACTATTATGATATTTTATGCCAAAATGCATTGTTCCTTATGCACTTACTGCTGCATTTGATGAAAATAACAAGACTTTAACGTACGTAACCCACTTCCACATACATTTATCCATGCGAGGGAGCACAGGCTTGTTTGTTTGTCTGTCCGGGAGCTTCCACTCACCGCTCACAGTTATTCCAAAGCACGGCTGTCTGATTTGTTCATTTTGGGGACGTAGCGAGCGCTCTTCCCTCTGCAAACCTTTAGCGAATCTGCGCCTGAAGCCTTGCGAGCTGCAGGACTGTTGTTCAGCAGCTGAACTCTGACCGAGCTGTGGAGAGGGAGAGATAAAAGAGAATTTCCCTACAGGGTGTAATACAGGATCAGAGAAGAAAGAACACACGGATCTGCCTTGAAAGTCACAAAAAGAAACTTTGTCAACTTGTGTAGAGTTCAAAAACAACTTCCTGCTAAATGTTAGCAGAGGTCTCCGTCACGCTATCAGGGAGGCAGCCATCTTCAACCACACCAAAACCTGCTCTGGGTGCAGAACTACTGGGTGTAAATGACTTAAATGGTGACGTTTGTTCAGTTTCTTATTGTTTTCATGTGATCTTTGTTGATTTGTCTTATTTGGTTAAGTTCTAAAATTGGTGCTTTTATTTTGAAGATGGAATGCGGTAGGAAGTACAAAAGACATATATAACGGTAAACATGTACAAGTGCTTCTTCCAAGTGAGGGAAAACGTCACGCTTTTGTTTACTTAGCACCTGGTTGAAAAGGGCACAAGGTTTGTCTGTGTTTGTGTCATTTGTGAGCAGCTTTGAGTCACGTTATAAAGCCTTTTCTGAGAAGTTGTTCAGAGTTTAAATTGAGTAGGCTCGTATGTGTAGGCTAGCTAAATTGCTATGTGCGTGCTTACATCATAGTACTCTATTGGAGATTGTCAGTAATTGTGAAGAACGGGTAAAAAAGGGTCATTTCATGATTTTACTTAAATAGCACGGTTAATTCATTTCAGATTTCAGCTTTAAAGTAAAATGCATTTGAATTGTGGTTAAATATTATTGGAAGATTGTAAGGCTCAAAGGGACAGAAGTAAGACATTTATATTTCAAAATCAGAATGGTAAAGAATTTTTTTGTTGTGTTTATTTACTTCCCAGCTCTTACGGTGTGTTCAGAACAAGTATTGGAGCAACAGTTATAAATAAAGATGTTGTGAACCATCAGTTGGAGAGTAAGACCATCATTCAACTGGGGATGCTACACTGGGCCAATGTCTGCAGCTCTGAACACCAGCGATTGGTCGAACACAAGCCGACCTGTTATTGGACAGCAGGTTTTGGCAACGGCTCCTTAAACCTTAACGACAGAACAGTCGTTTAGGAATGTCGCGTGTTTGCGTCTTCCAAAGTCTTCTCTGATCCGCCGCCTCTACGCTGACAGTCGAGGCTGGCGAAAGATCATCGTCATGATTAAAAAACTCTCCCCGTGGCATCCAGTTTGCTGATACAATAACCAATAAGCAGGCAGCTTCTTAGCATTCAGCCTCCTTTCCAACATCAGAGCAGGAAGTAACAACTTACAGAAGTTTTTGTGTCATTGGACAATAACTGTGTCTGAAACAAAGCTTTCGTTATCGCTCTAATTTACTTCATCTGCACGGCTCTTCAGATGCAGCGGCGATACGAACACGACTGAGGAAAAGCTCTTTCTTGTTCGTGCTTTATTTTCCGAGTGCGGTGTCTCATCCATCTGTGATCCGATCCTCGCCGCCCTCTGCACGGCAGCGGCGAGAGGAATGTGTTGAGGAACGCAGAGTGAAAATAATCATATCTGCATCTGCATCTCTGCAGACGATTGTTTCCGAACAGACGAATGTGCTGTGAAGACGAGGAGATGAAGAACACTTTGAGCAACACATCTTGATAATAAATAGTCTCGCTGCTCTATTGTTCATCCAAGAGCCGTGAAATCAAAACCTAGAGAATACAATACCTGCGCTAATAACAGACTTCACAAATTTATTGTCTCTGTTGCGTTTATTAAACCGTCCTTTATTTTTCCTCCACTTCTCCCTTTCTCTCTCTCTCTCTCTCTCTCTCTCCTCTATTCATTCATTTATTCCTCCCCTGTGGTTTCTGTTCTAAGCGAGTGGAGATGATCGTTTTCTATGCGCTTTAGGCCTCTGAGCGTTGGTTCCCATTAGCAGCGAGCTAAAATCTGTCACAGACCGAGAGGCTTTTGTTCGGCACGCCTGCTCGTCGCTCCTATCAGCAAGCAAAACCCTCTAAAGCTTTTCTCTAATGTGGCTACATGATGTCGGAGTGAATACATCTGAATGGATTCAAAATGATGAGAGCCGAGAACACAAAAGAACATAAAATATATGTATCGCACACGGAGATATTCTCGGAGCGACCATTGTTGTTCTCAACCTCCGTAGATGAAATGTCAGAATGCTCAAATCATCACTAATCAACGCAAAGAAAAGAAGCTTATCATGAAGAAACTTTTCCAACTCACGTCTCAGCACGGAGAGTTTTTACTGTTCCTGTATAAGGTGAAGTCACAGGTGTTTGAAATGACCTCTTTCCAGTCTTCATTACAAAATCTTTTGTCAAATGCTGCAGCAGTCCAATCATTTTATCCACGAACAACTGAAAAGCTCTAACTGTTTCTGAAAATTAAGAGCAGCTGCTTTAATTTCTAACATGATAATTTAGAAAATAAATTTAGAATTTAGGATGTTGGCTTGTTGTTTTAGACTCAGATGACTTATTATTTGTAGTTTTCAGTCGCGGTTTGGTTTGTTTTATACATTCCAGACGCGTCCGGAATACCTGAGAAACTCAGGAGGACTTTCGTCAAACATCGCTGTGTTTGTCAAACCAGCAACACACTAAGACAGAAACTGGTTCACCTGAGAGGCCGCACACCCAAACACAAGAAGAGCTCCTGAACGCAGCACGATGCAGTCTGCACAGACAGACTGAACAACCGCTGAAGAAACGCATGGCTCAACACAGGAGGAGCAACTCCTCAGGCCAGGACTCAGCGGTTCACCTGAGACCCAAACATAAGGGACACTGATTGGAGGACAACAACGTAGAGGGAGGCGGTTTGAAAAGAGGAGTGAAGGAGGCTGCTTATGTAGCAGCTGAGAGACCACCCCTCAACAGAGGAGGAGGTCTATGACGCCACCTACAGTGCTGTCCTGTCATTTCTTCCCAGGAGGTTTAACAGCTGGTCTCATGTTACAACTCCAGCGACTGTCAGCTGACCCCAACCACAGCAGCCAGGAGCACTAACGAAGCAGGTGCTGCCACTGACCTTGATAAGGACAACACAGAGACCCCTGGGACTACCCACCAGTCAGTTAGAGCTGAAGAGGCGAAGGTTTCAAGTTCCTACACCTTGAAATCGTTGGTGTGTAATGACACCAGACTGGCCTCGGTTCAACCCTGACCTGCATGGCCGAGAAGCTTCACAGTCAAAACAAAGCAGAAACATCAGCAAGCCGCTTCTCTCTGCCACAGTTTGGTATTTGGAAATGTTTTGCTTCTTCTGCCACAACAACGGCAGAAAAGTGTGCTTTTAATTTTGGGCCCTCGCAGGAATCCCAAACAATGGCCGAGTGTGAGCACCTGTTGTGAAAGACGCTGCTCACAAAGGGAAGAAGCTCTGGGACGCGTCTTTAACGCGGCTGAAGAGCCTTTCAGTCGCCAACGAGCAGGTTGGTGTTGTTCTGTGAATGGAGCGATCGGCAGTCAAATTGCAGTTTGTGGATATTGTCTGAACGTGTTGCTGCTCTCTGGGGAGCAGGCTCAGTCCTTCTGCTTCAAACAGGTTTACCAACTGAAACGCGATCCCACAATAAAATCCCACCTGGAAGTTATCAGCCAGAGACGGACAGATAGATGTATGGACTTTAAGGTCTTCATATATATATCAAGGTTCCCCGGAAAGCCTTCTTGACTCTTCCTCAACCCTCGTCCTGAACAGCGGTGTCCCACAGGGCTGCGTGCTGAGTCCACTCAGATACTCCCAGTCATCACCTTCCACTGCACTCCTCGACGTGGTCGTCATACCATCATCAGTATACTGCCCTCCTAATGGTGTTCATAACCAAAATTAGACAGCCAGCCAAACTCCCTGAATGATCAACGCAAGAGTCAGGATGTAGCGTCTCAAGCTCCAAGTTTAATGAAGACTCTTGTTGTCAGACAAGGTGTAAAAAGACAATGCTTCTTATGGCTCAAATCAAACAGATGGCAATGGATGAGAGGACAGCTCCATCTTCAGCTGACCTATCCATGAACTGACAGGAGCATGTGCTACAACTACTTCCTGCTTCCCTTTTCCCTAATTTCTAATTTCCTGTTGCAATACCATATTTGACCACATTAAAGGGGGCGCTAAAATGCCAAAACTTCAAAACTGCCTGCGAGGCAGAACAATCAGGTTTGCCTAACCTGCATACATCACTCTGCACTTCACTGCCTTTTGCACTTCTGATTCGACATGAATCCACATTTGGTTGCCTCAGTACTCGACTGTGGAAAGACAATACATTTGACTTTGAGCTAACAGCCATACGTGTAGCTTTTCAAGGCTGTTTCCTGTTCCATCCAGATTTAAATGATACCAGTAAAACAGTAAGTTATTTCTAGATGTTAAAGTTTCTAAAAGTTCTCATTACTGTATGTCTTTTTTTAAAGAACAGTTATACACCAGCAACAAATGAGGCTTTACACTCACAACCCGTTCACATCCGAAAGCCCATAAACGCTATTAGCCCCGGATGGAACCACCCAAACACTATCAGAAGCTATCTACTGTTAGCTTTCATTGCCTATAAAACCATTGTTATTGCCGAGCAGCTGAGCTGATGCCCTGCTCTGCTTTACAGCTGCTGCAGGCGGTCACGGCGTCCTCGTCTCTGCTTTAAGAGGCAGCAGAAACGTCCTTGATAACGCCCGTCTTCGGCTGGCGTGCAGACGTGTCCTCGCTCACCGGGAGGCGAACACATACCATTACACAAAAACACACAACAGATTCACACACAGACGCGCAGACGCCCCACGTTTATGGATCGTACACACTTTTTATATGGAGCCACGGAGGAGAGCCGGGTCAATCAAATCTGCTCCAAGGCCACGTTTATGGAACCGAGACAGAGACGGTCTTATCAACTGCATCACACATGTTACCAGGGTTCAAACCAACGACACTCAGATGTCATTAATAGTTGGTTAATTGATATGGAGCTTTCTTTAAGTTGTTAATAAGCATCCCCTGCTCTCCTACCTGCAACCTGTCAACACACACCACAGCTCTCATTGGCTTATTTAGTGTTAAGTATGGATACAGGAGGATAAACGTGTCTCCACCCAGCTGTCACAGTATGGATGTAGGGGGGGATGCTTCCATAGTCACACTTCATATTCTGACCTTGTAAATTCAATATCATTTAGACCATGATGACTGGTCCCGTCTTTGACTCGTGCATTAAGTCTTTCATTTTTTGGATCATAGTAATTTAAACCAGTTAAAGTCACGACTTTAATAAGAGTTTTCTGAGTAATGTGCTTTTGATAGATTAACGTAGTGACACACGACCGACACTGCCGGGAAACTGACGTGAATGTTCAAGATCTGCTCAGAAAACATTTCTGTGTTTGTATATGTGCAGCTGCATTTTCAGAGTGATACAAGAGGAAAAAAAAGATAGCTTACACTCCTGCACACACACACTCACACACACACACCTATCAGAGACAGCTGGTGGCCGACACAGAGGATCAACATGCCTGTCACACCTTCTTTGTGTTCTCTGTCAGCACAACTCTGCAAACAAACACACACACACACACACACACACAGAGGTGTCTGTCTATTTGTGTGTTTACAGAGTGTGTGTGTGTGTGTGTGTGTGTGTTCTAGCTACCACACAGCATCAAAGCCAGTAGATTCAAGGTTCACCACTGACCTACTAACCTGTGGTAGCTTCAGTATGTGAAAACATGCTCAAAAGAACGGCACACATTTTGTGTGTGTGTGTGTGTGTGTGTGTGTGTGTGTGTGTGTGTGTGTTGGCCTTGTTAAAGATCCATTTCTAACTCTGGCAGATTCAATATTTATCAAATAGAGACGCAGGTGTCTGAATGCTGGATCTGAAATTGCTACTGAGGGATGAAAGAGAGAGAGAGAGATAGAGAAGGAGAGAGAGAGACAGAGAGAGACAGAGAGAGAGAGACAGAGAGAGACAGAGAGAGAGAGAGAGAGAGAGAGACAGAGAGAGACACACACACACACACAGAGAGAGAGACAGAGAGAGAGAGAGAGACAGAGAGAGAGACACACACAGAGAGAGAGACAGACAGAGAGAGACAGAATCTTGTCTGTCCCCTCAAACACTCTCCATCACTTTCATCACATGCATCAAAATGTCTGTTTTCTCTCATTAAAGGACCAGTGTGCAGGATTTAGTGCCCTCTGGTGGTGAGGTTGCAGACTGCACCCAGCAGGAGAAGCTGCGGTGGCCACAAAGCTATAAAAAAAAACAGGAAGAGGACTCCCCCCTCTGTAGATATAAAGAGCTCATTCTCAGGTAACAGAAACACGACATTTCTTACTTTCAGGTGATTATTTCTTCATTTCTCATAGATCCCTCTAAATCCTTCACACTGGACCTTTAAAGAGGTTTTGTTTCATTCTTTCAGAGAATGAAATCGTGTCCTGTTGGACAGGACATAATCGATAAGTTGAACACTGGCACTGAGTGGAAGAAAGCAGCAGTAACTGCACCTGAAATGAAGGAGACTTACCTGATTCAGAGGGTTTCAGCGTTTCTGTATCAAGGGGAGCCGAGTCCAGGTGCGATGTGATGACTGGATACGATCTGCACCAGCCTGAAAAACAAGAGCTATTTTTAAATATGTAAACAGGGAGATTAGAGTTCCTGCAGAATATCTGGATATTCCAGGTGTTCACGTTCACCTGTTTACACTACAAATCTACTCATCCTTCAGTTTACTGATGCAGGCACCTCCGACCAATCAGTGACGAGACAACAGAAGATAATCTGACATGTTGGAGAAACACACTAAAAGGATCCACTGGACATTTTACAGAGAAAGAAACTTAACTAAAGATGACAAAAATAATAAAATGTAATAACTTTTTATTTCTGGATTTCGGCCAATTATCTTTAAAATACATCACTTCAAAGCTTGAGATTTATCTTAAACTACAGCACATTGGTGTAACTTTGGTGTGACTGATTAGAGAGACAGGCGAACATCTAAATGGCCACGAAAACTGAGATCAACTCGGATGAATCGAGCATCGTGCCTCGCCTTCGGCTCAGGACAAAGAGCAGCGGTGCTGCCCTCCCCTCCGCCCCCTCCCACGGCGCCCGCTCGCTGATATCGATGATGGCACGCGGCGAGGATGTCGACGCTTCAGTTTTAAACGAGCGAGTCGGCTCCAGAGGAAGCTCTCTGTGCCGCGGAGGCCGATACGTCTGCTTAATGAGACCGTGGTTCAGGCCCGGACGGCGCGGCCTTGTGGGAAGGATGCCTCCGCTGCTCTGGTCTTATTAAGATGAGAGGAGAGATAAGTGGACGGGAGAGAGCCGGTCTGGCTTTGTGGAACCGTCCGGCCCCCCCCCCTGCAGTCTGCTCTGCTCACTCTGTTCACTCGGCTGGAAATGGGCTCTGGGAGGAGTTTTGGCTGCGGCGACAGATGGAAGTTTAGTTCTGTGCTTCAGATTGGAACAATAACTGCGCTTTTTTCATCCCCGGCAAACAGAAAGTATGTCAGTGCTGAGTTGTTGTACCATTTTGTCGTGCCATGCTTACGTTCCTAATATGTTTCCTGTTGAAACAGCAAATTGGGAGATGGAGGCGTGGAGAGCAGGGTGGAGGAAAGTGGCAGCCTCCCAGAAAGTTAAAGTCTGCTGGTCCTTGTTTCTGAACAGTCAAACCATCCGAACTTTCCACTAGTGTCTGTTAGAAACATTTAAAACTGCCTGTTTGTTGCAGCTATGAGAGTCTGAAGCTTTGCTATCAGCACTGCTCTGAGGATGGAAAACATTAACAAATATTGGAATTATTAGCATGAAATTAGCAAAACTAATTCATATACCATCAACCACAGGTGTTTGTGTGCTAATTATGCTAGCATGCTAATATTTGGCAATTAGATTAGCAATTAGATGAAAACAAAAGCAAACGTTATCTGCTAAAAGTCAGCATGCTAGCATTGTCACTGTGAGCATGCTAGCATGCTGCAGCTGTGGTTAAAGTGCAGAGCTGCTAACGTGGCTGCTAACGTGGCTGCTAACAGCTGCCTGGACGTTTTGTTTGATTTGTGATATTTCTTCAGTCTTCTCTTTAAAAAAAAGTCTGCTGCTGTTTTTCAAATTTGTTTTAACAATGTTGAGATTTTTTAGACGTCTTTCATCAATTTAATCCGTTCGATGGGAGCAACAGAGCAGAAAATGGACGGACCACGTTTATCCTTTTCATATTAAGACCTGTTGAGTTTTTCAGAGGGGGAACGTTCGGTCCTGAAGATCTCTTCAGACCAGCTGAGTCCATAACGTTTCACAATGTTACCGACGCCATGACGAAGGTCCGGTACGACCGCCACTCTTCAACGCTGATACGTGACGTTTTGGGAATCAATCGTGACGGTTTAATCAGAATGTGATCAGGTCAGAGTTCAGTTTTTGTCTGTTTGCTTTGTGGTCGGGCTAACATGTGTGTGCCCTCCCTCAGAAAGAGATGCCAGCTGAAGCTCTGATTCTCACTTCATCTCTGCTTAAGTCATACCGCCTCCTCCGCCCTCTCCTCCACCTCCTCGTTTAGAGAAGGATTCATTTCAAAGGAGGCTCCGGCTGTGGCTTTCGACCAGTAAGCTTTCCCTCTCCGTCGTATTAAGACATACTTTGCTCCTCTCCACTCCATTCCTCTCCTTTTCATCTGATCTGTCCATCCATGTCCTTCAACCCTCAGCAGTAATCCTCCAGAGGACAGAGAGAGGGAATACTGAGGAGGAGGAGGAGGAGGAGGAGGGAGCAGTGCAGAGGTTTCAATTGGGGGATTGAGTTGACACCAATTCTCTGATTCCGTTCAGGTCTGATGTGGATTTGGTTTAGATTTACCCATCTGTAGGTTATGATAACACCTCGTTCTAATCTGAGCTTCGATGTAGAAAACAAGTTTAAACATTACACCTGTCACACCTGCCATCAGACAGAAAAGTATTAGGCTACATCCATCAAAGTCCTTTACACTGAGCCACAAAGAAGACAACGATCAGGTAGAGACGGACATGTTTAAAAGCCTCTATTTAAGTAAACTATCCCCACAGCCGCTTAAATATGAACCAGAAATGATATCAACAAAGTCCAAATACCAAGCAGGAAGCCTTCACAACAGAAAGGCCGATGCAGGAGGTGCAACTTTGGTGGCATTTGGAGTCGTTTTGAAGAAATTAGCCCCAGAGGAGCGGCGCGTATATCCGTATAATGCGAGTACTCGGGGCATCCATGCGCAGCCTCTATATAACACATAATCTGCGGAAACTCGTTCATATTCCAATATTTTGTTCTGATATGCTGGTGCTATTCCCCTCTGAGCCCGTGGTGGCATGTTATCAACATCCAGCGTCTCTAGGCAACTACCTCTGACGTGGATGATGTCATTACCGAACGCCAGGTGCTGCGAGCAGCCAGCCACAACACGGCTGACTCTGCGGCGGTCGGCTATGAATACGCAATAACGAACCATAGCTGTGCTAAGCTACAGCTAAACTAGCCGACCGCCGGCTCAGAGGGGAATAGCACCAGCATATCATAACTAAATATTGGAATATGAACGAGTTTCGCCGCAGATTATGCGTTATATAGAGGCTGCGCATGGATGCCCCGAGTACTCGCATTATACGGATATACGCGCCGCTCCTCTGGGGCTAATTTCTTCAAAACGACTCCAAATGCCACCAAAGTTGTCTGGGGGAGTAAATGGTCGTATTTAATGCTACAAATAAGATAGAAAAATGAAAGTTATCCTTTAAATTACACGTTTAAAAGAAATAATCAATACAAATGAGCTGGCAGCGGTTTCAGACTATATACCTGCGACATAAAGTACAGATTCAGTACAGATTAATAAAGATCCAGGCATGAAAAAGATCCTTTATTATTGTGCCAACCAAACCGAGTTTTGGAGCAGATTAAGACTCCAAATGATGTCTGTTTTCCTGCCAAAGCTGAACGGCCCCTGAACACACCAGCAGCCAGTAGAGCGGAGGGTTTTTCCCACCCTGGTCATTAGCGAGCAGTTTTAACAGGCTACAGTTCGGCTTTGGACAGGAAGGTTTCTCTGAGGTCAAAATCCTCCTTCACAAGGTCACAGTCACATGTGAGGAGGCAGAGAAGAGAGCGGAGAGCCAGGAAGTGAGCTCTGCCGTCTTTGTATCCCGGTGTTTGCCGCAGTGGGATAAACGAACAGGCGACACACGAATACCCCGAAGTTATGAATAAAACATGCAGAAGAGGTGAGAAAGTCTGTCACCTTTCAAAGGCAGCAATGGAGGAGAGGGAGACCGGAGGGACGGCGTGGTGAGCGGTGAACGAGAAGAAAGACGGGAGGACAGCTGGTGAATGGATGGAGGGAGGATGACACGAGAAAAACTGAACCAGAAAAGAAGAAAGAGACGAGGGCGAGGGAAAGAGTATGAATACAGGATGGATGGATGGATGGATGATAGATGGATGGATGGAAGATAGATGGATAGATGGCTGGCTGGCTGGCTGGCTGGATGGATGACTGGATGAATGGATGGATGATGGATGGATGATAGATGGATGGATGGAAGATAGATGGATGATAGATGGATGGATGGAAGATAGATGGATGGATGGATGATAGATGGATGATGGAAGGATGAATGGATGACTGGATGGATGGCTGGATGGATGACTGGATGGATGGCTGGATGGATGACTGGATGGATGGATGGATGGATGATAGATGGATGGATGATGGATGGATGATAGATGGATGATGGATGGCTGGATGGATGATAGATGGATGATGGATGGCTGGATGGATGGATGGATGATAGACGGATGGATGCATGGATGGATGGATGGATGGATGATAGATGGATGGATGGATGGATGGAAGATAGATGGATGGATGGTGAATTGATGATTGTTTGGACTTATAGATGGATGGATGGATGATAGATGGATGATAGATGGATAGATAGATGAAAAGATGATCGGTGATTGGATGAATGGATGATTGATTAAATTGTTGAAAGGATGGATGGATGGATGGATGATTGATTGACTGTCAGATAGATGGATGGAAGGAAAGATGGATGGATGGATAATTGATTGGACGCTCGGATGGATGATGCTATGGAAGGATGGATGGGTTGACTGATGAATGGATGGACAGATGGTGGAGAGATGATGGACTGAGGGGTAAAGGATGGATGATGATGGAATGACTGATGGATTAATGGACTGATGGATGATTATGTGGCCTGAGAGATGGACAGATGATGGATGGATGACTGGATCAATGGATGGATGAACTGATAGATGGAAAGACCCAATGACAAACTGACTTCTACCACTTTTTTACTTCTTCCCTTCTCTGATTCAACAAATCAAAGAGAAACTCTGTCAACCTGATTCAGTCACTAATCGTCTCTGTTCACACACACACACACACACACACACACACACACACAGAGATGCTAACTTAAATGCTTCGTTTGTCTCTGTGCATCAAACTGTTCCTACTTTACGTGATTAAACAAAGAATTTCCCAGTTTTCCCACCAAAAGGACAATAAATGACCAGACAAAACTGATGTCTGCGTCACTGGAAGACAGAGCGACAGCCCCGAGAGGTGAAATATAACTCAACCGACCACATAAACATCTGCTCCTGACACAAATCAAACACGGCATCCCATCATTCACCAGATCAATACTGCAGCAACATAAATGCACAGCTATGGCTTCAGCCCATTCATTGTTAAAACTACGCCATCAAAACCCAGATGTTAAATGTTAAACATCACTTTTGTTAGCCTGCTTTCTTCCGTATCAAGGAGATGATTGACGGGAATGAGTGAAAATGTGTCATTGTGGGTAAACTGAGCCCTTAAAGTGGTGAAAACCCCTCCGCAGCTGGTTTGTACCTGTGTAGCTAACGAGGTGGTGTAGAGACGAGTGGAGGAAGAGGAGGAATGGATGGATGGATGGATGGAGATAGGAATGGGTGGAGGGTTGTTTTATCCTGAGAGAGAAGTAGAAATTCAGCAGGAAGCCAACTGAAGGGCCAGAGCGCGTACACACACGCACACACACACACACACACGCACACACGCACACACACACACACACACACACACACACACACACACACACACACACACACTCCTGACCAGGTGAAAACATACATCATATTAACACACACCTAAAAATACCTGCGTGCATCATGTCATGTGTTTCTGTGTGTATGGATGCATGCAGGAAAAACATGCGTGCAGGGTGTGTGTGTGTGTGTGTGTGTGTGTGTGTGTTGGCAGAGGCTGCAGGCTGGCAGATGGTCAGAGCTGAGTCTCTCTCCCCCGTGGGTCCCCCTCAGCTCCCTCTCTCTCTCACTCCCCCTCCCTCCAGCTCCACCTCCGGGGGCTACCCTCCCATGTTAAGCCCCACCAGAACATCTCCCGGCTGGGCACAGACCTCCATCACCTCCTCCCTGCCTGGAGCTAAACTTGCTGAATGTTCTTGGATTAAACCCCCACACTCTCCATGTGATTTGTACACAGAGTGAAGGTTGGTGCTGTGCATTAAACAGGGGGGGGGGGGACTTAAATGTTCATTTTGGCTGCTGAGCTCAGAGCTGATTTTGACATTTTTAGTAGGATTAGACCCACAGACAAACTACTTTAACCATTCTTAACGTGATGATAAAAATCTTCATCTTTATTATCTGTTTATTGTCTTTATTAAAAATGCATCTTTAAAAAACAGCCTTTCAGTTGATTCAGCTTGTTTGCACTGACGGGAACGGGGGCGACGGCCGTGTTGCTGGGCCGTGCAGAACTTCATTTTGCCTGAATTAAACTGACTCAGTTATCCCTGGGCTCGCTGCTTAGCCTAACAGCAAAATAAAGAAATAAATAAATATTAGAAAGTGTTGTGTAAGTGCAAATGCACTTTCACGCCTGGGTTATTTCATGTTTTACCTAAAATTGAAGGATTACGTGGCAGCGGGCTCGCTTTGCGCAGGCAGATGAAACTGTGGAGTCCCACGTTAAAGTTGCTTAAAATAAAGATAAATAAATGAATGAATAGACAGTTTGGAAAAGTTCTGTTTCGAAACGAATCAGCGGCGAATGCGAGAAGTCAAAACTGCGAAGCACTGAAGGTTGGTGCAGGAAGTGTGATCACGTTTGAGAGGTGATGCTCCTGAGATCTTTAATCACCGAACACACAAAGAGACACAGAACAAAGTGATCATGTTAACGTCCTCTGATGGCCACTGAGGAGGCAGAGAGGATATTTTTAATTAACTGACACACACACACACACACACACACACACACACACACACACACACTCCTGAAGGCCGAGGCTCGTGCAGCTCCGTTTGATGCGTCTATAATGATGTTTACCAGTGATCACGCCACAAAAACAGATTTATGAATTATGATAAATCCGTCTGCTTTGATGTCGGAGAGGAAAAGTTTTAAACTGAGGAACTCAATTATTGACTAAACGGCCTTGATAACAGCGTTCGCAGCTGATGAGGAGGGTGAACGGAAGGCGAGGGACTATTTGAAGATTTAATTAAAACACACAGACCCTTTAGTGTGGCGCCACGAATCCTCCATTCAGCAGTTTAATATCAGTGTTAGTGCAGGAGTGTAGATCAGGCACCTGGACTACAGGTGGACTACAGGTAAACTACAGGAACTGCAGCTCCAGCTGAGCCCGGGACGTTATTGATACATTATTAGATGTGTTTAATCTGAACGATGAATGGATTCTTAAAAGATAACAGTCGGCTTTTCTTTTTGAAATCTCAGGTGCATCTCAGGTGCATCACCTGTGTCCTTCACAGCAGCGCGGTCACAGGTGTTAAAAGCAAATATCTCCGTCAGCCTGCAGCCGCTCTTAAACAAGGCGCTAAGACGGGACTGAAGGCAGCGAGGGGACGCGTTAGCGGCATCGAAATCACCTCGAATGTTCGTCGGATGACTCTGAGTCGTTTGGCTGACAGGCTGCTGTTATCCACCAATCAGAGGAGAGGCAGCGAGACGTGTCAGCCAGTGGGACGAGTCTGAGGCGAGCTGTGGGTGAGTGCGTCCGTTTGATGGGCGATTTCTTGGCTGACTGATGGTGTTTTGAATGACTGACGAGGTGGATGATTCGGTCGAGTGCGTCGGCGTCCCTGAGCTGATGGACTGATCCGCTCCTCAGTTTACAGAGCGGCCCTCTCTCCGGCGTTTCCAGTCGTTTTATGCTCTGTCTCTTTGCTTTTCCCTGTCCTTCCTTTCTGTTTTGTCACCTTTCCCCTTTAAATCCGTGTCGCTGGTGCTTTCTCCTGGTTGACACCTTTCTCACTTCTGTCTTTGTCACTTTATTCTGTCTTTGTCTGAGATTTTCTTTTATGTCACTCCGTTTCTACAGATTTAACCTCAAACACCCTCATACATGACGACTCGCAGCAGTCGGAGTGTGTGTGAGTGTGTGTCCACCAGCAAAAAGAGGGACAGTGAACGTCTCATGTCGGCAGTTGGATCCAGAAAGCTGACCGTCTCTACACGTGTCCCTACAGCGTCTCCACTGTGACTCCACAGCTTATTTCAGGGTCTGACATCACTGTAGACCAAATCACTTCCACACGAAGGAAACAGCGGTGCGACCTCAGCACGACTCCGGGAGCTTTCAAACTTCTAGATTAAAACATTTCAAGTGTAAAGACTGAATTTACGACAGCATCCCATCACGTGCGAGACGTCAAGACTCAAATGACTGGCTGTACTCATGAATGCAGATATTTGAATGAACACACTTTTGCATTTTAACGTCATGTGGAGGACGTGCATTAGCCTGGGGGTGATGCAGCCTCTCACCCAAACGTCTTTGTTCACTGTAAGATTTAATAAATAAAGCGTCAGCTTCTCTGGATCGTTTGATTCGTTATCGTCCCTGTTTGACCGCTGGAGGAAACTCAAAGTCCTGCTTCATTAAAGCAACGAGACGACGCGTTGGACGGAGAGACGAAAGAAAAAGCACATCAATCTGATTTCTATTACAGTGATCCCTCGCTATAACGCGGTTTACTTTTCACGGTTTCGCTACTTCACGGATTTGCATCGTGCATTGTGTTCTGCATTCTGATTGGCTAAAAAGTCACTCCGCTTCTTCTCTACCTGTGCGTCAGTAACGTTGCAGTTTAATATGTACTCGTACGTAAAACAGCTCGCCAAATTTACTTTACGTACGTGCAAATTCTCTTGCAATTTCCAGTTTTGCCTATCACTGTGTTCTACTCCTGAACAAACACACCTGCACCGCGGGCTTCAGAAGAAGAAAACACTCCAGAGCGGAGTCAGGATGCAGCGGCTCAGTCTGAAGAGCAGTGAAATACACCTGAGTCACTATTTGTCCGACTGTACTTTTTCATAATCATTTTTAATTTTCTCCCGTTTAATCCAATCACTCGGGTCGCGGTGGGCGGTGCTAATCTCCACAATTTGAAGCCTTCTGTTCACATCGATGATTAAAATTATTATTTGACAGTAAAGTACAGAAGTTATTTGTCGAAAAAAACATTTCTAAAGTACTTTTATTTGTGAAACAAATGCTTGAGCCTGTAAAATGGTTTGTTCTTTCTTTTCGATGTATAATAGAGTATTTAATCGTATAATAATTGTAAAAAAAAAAAAAATAAAGGTTTCTACTTCACGGATTTTGCCTATCACGGGTTCTTTTTGGAACGTAACCCCCGCGAAAAACAAGGGTATACTGTATCTCTTTTTTTCATTCCAGAGAGAAAAGAGACCGAAACATAAATCTCACGTCATCACTGTCACTGCGTGTTCATTTCTAGAAATGCTCCATGGAAATCCATCAGCGACCTCCCCGCAGCTCTGCAGGGCGGGGGGTCAATGGAGAGAGAGGAGGGTCGAGAGTCAGAGGTGAGACAGAGAGAGAGAGACTGAAATACGTGGCTGTTAAACTCCAACACCACCGAGGAAGAACAGTCTGGAGATAAATGAGACAAAGAGGGAAGAAGAAGAATTCACTCGTCATCAATAACACCTGACGTGATGCTGCTCGCTCACGCTGACAGAGACACGGCGCTGTTTGACTGTGCAAACGGACAGGAGGGGGTGGAGGAGGAGGAGGAGGAGGAGGAGCAACACTTTTATCTGCAGTTTCAGCACGTACACTGTAAAAACACGTATGTCCCGTCTGTTACATCACCTCCTGAGCTTTCTGAAGCTTCAGAATAGTTCAGGTTTGATGTGTCAGTTACTGGAACACAAAAAATACACATTTGGATGGAGGGGGGGGGGCTCAGATGGTGGCAGCAGGCTGCTGCTCGTGTTGTTTTAATCTCTCTCACGTTGATCACATGATGCACGTGCAGGTTACCTTTCCAGCTCACCTGTGAGCCTGTGGGCGTGACCTTTGACTCAACGTTTTTTTTTTTTTTTTGGTTGAAACCAGGAACGACAAACAGTTTTAGTCGTTAACTAAAAACAACACAAGCGTCGAGCAAACGTGAACTTAATGATAATCCAGTCTGTATGTGCTATATGAGCATCACTTTTCTGTTTTATTTTCATTAACTCAAAAATCAAAACTGAAATTAAACGGCGTTGGGAGCTGTGGCGGCTGTTCGAACGCAGGATGGTCATGATGAGGCGGGTGGATTGTTTTCCTGTGCAGCAGTAAACAGAGAGGCCAGAGACCCTGACAGAAACAGCAGCCAGACAGACAAACATTAGCATGAAAATGAGACATTTCCATCGGCAGAGGACAAGAAATCATCTATAATAATAATCCTGCTAATAATATAACGACGATAACCACAGCGATGTTTACGTTCAGCTGGTCTCCAGCCGAAAGTCCACGTTATCAGCAGAGAATACGATGAATGTGAACGTGGAGACGTCTGGACACAAACAGCGTTCAGCTTTACTCTGCTGCACTGTCCTCCAGTCATACACTGTCCTCCAATTAAACACTGTCCTCTAATTAAACACTGTCCTCCAGTCAAACACTGTCCTCCAGTCATACACTGTCCTCCAATCAAACACTGTCCTCCAATTAAACACTGTCCTCCAGTCAAACACTGTCCTCCAATCAAAGACTGTCCTCCAGTTAAACACTGTCCTCCAATCAAACACTGTCCTCCAATTAAACACTGTCCTCCAGTTAAACACTGTCCTCCAGTCAAACACTGTCCTCCAATCAAACACTGTCCTCCAGTTAAACACTGTCCTCCAGTCAAACACTGTCCTCCAATTAAACTGTGTCCTCCAGTTAAAGACTGTCCTCCAATCAAACACTGTCCTCCAATTAAACACTGTCCTCCAGTCAAACACTGTCCTCCAGTCAAACACTGTCCTCCAATCAAAGACTGTCCTCCAGTTAAACACTGTCCTCCAGTTAAACACTGTCCTCCAGTCAAACACTGTCCTCCAATCAAACACTGTCCTCCGATTAAACACTGTCCTCCAGTTAAACACTGTCCTCCAATCAAACACTGTCCTCCAATTAAACTGTGTCCTCCAGTTAAAGACTGTCCTCCAATCAAACACTGTCCTCCAATTAAACACTGTCCTCCAGTCAAACACTGTCCTCCAGTCAAACCCTGTCCTCCTATCAAACACTGTCCTCCAGTCAAACACTGTCCTCCAATCAAAGACTGTCCTCCAGTTAAACACTGTCCTCCAATCAAACACTGTCCTCCAATTAAACACTGTCCTCCAGTTAAACACTGTCCTCCAGTTAAACACTGTCCTCCAGTCAAACACTGTCCTCCAATTAAACTGTGTCCTCCAGTTAAAGACTGTCCTCCACTCAAACACTGTCCTCCAGTCAAACACTGTCCTCCAATCAAACACTGTCCTCCAGTTAAAGACTGTCCTCCAATCAAACACTGTCCTCCAATCAAACACTGTCCTCCAATTAAACAGTGTCCTCTAATCAAACAGTGTCCTCCAATCAAACAGTGTCCTCCAATTAAACACTGTCCTCCAGTCAAACACTGTCCTCCAATCAAACACTGTCCTCCAGTTAAACACTGTCCTCCAGTCAAACACTGTCCTCTAATTAAACACTGTCCTCCAGTCAAACACTGTCCTCCAGTCAAACACTGTCCTACATTTTAGTGCCTGAGTATTTTTCATCCTATTCGATGCAAACACGGCACATTGCTGCCGGTGTGTCTGTTAGTTCAGCCAGTAAACGATGAACTGTGTTCAGTTTGAAGCGGCCTCGATGACAAACTTCACTTCCCATCATCCCATTGAAGAGACCGTCGACCTTCCAAACCCAACAGACACTTTCATGATTTTACAAGATAACTGACTTTTAAAAGAGAAACAAAACACTGATGGTGATTTTCTAATGCAGCCGCCATGACTGTTTTCCTCTGCTGTCCAATCAGAAGGCTTGCTCGCAGTAACACTTTGAATGTGTTTAGTGGGACCTTCAGCAGCTTCCAGTGTAACAGCAAACAGTGCAGTAGAGTAAATTCCTGCTTCCTGTTCTCTGTTCTGTCCTGTTAAAAGCTGATTGCATGAAATTGAGTTGCTGCCTCATTAATTATTAATGAGGGTTCACCTGTAGGAGAGCCTGCATCAGATTAACAGACACACAGAGGTTGTATTTAGGTGCTGTAGGAACTTTTGGTTTTCATTCATAATGTGCAACCTGCTGCAAATTCATTGAGCAGCAATAATGTGACGATGTGAATCCTCTGCTGTAATACTGTCAGTGGTGAACGATATGTTGGTCACACAAATCCTCCTGAGTCAGGAATCAATGAGGGTGATCAATTGATTTGGAAAAACAGATCAGGATTTACAGCCACATCCATCTGAGTCACGTACATGAGTAACGACATTAGAAGCCTCTGAGGGGGAGTGGAGTAGATTAGCAGTGCAAATGCATTCGTATTGATCCTGATCAATACTACAAGAGGTGAGTAGATAATCAGTAAGAGTAATAGATCGGTAATTGACCCCTTATGTGTAAATGATTTCAGAGGGTCATTGATGAGAACTCCGTCAGCGCAGTCACATGAAGATGAACAGTAACACACAGTTAATTAAATTCAACACAGTAATTAAGAACTAAACGTGAGAGAGCTTCACTGACCATCATCATCATCATCATCATCATCGGTGTGTGAACGTTCAGTGGGCAAATCATGTGACAGCTAAACACTAAACTCACTAAAAACACTATTTTGATGTCACTTTATATGTTCATTGAGTGACTGACACATATTTTCACATATGAAACATTTATTGATCCTCATGACGGAGCAACAAATCTATTAGAAGTCAGAGAGGAAACAGCAAAGGGAATAAATGTTATGCTGTAAGATAAAGGTCCTTCATCTTTATTAACTGGTGTGATTGTAGCACCTGAACGTCCTTTTCCTCATTACCCGACAGCGTCGCTATAAACTCCACCGCCGAGCCGTCACACCACTGCGTCCACAAGAGCCGCGCCTGAAGGGTTTCTCTTTAAGTTTCCCTTTGCTCGATTAAAACAGGGATTCATTAGATGTCTCTGTGGGGTCAAAATAAGTCCAAACCAAGAGGAGCACAGACATGAAACTATCCAACATGTCTCCAAAGGTGCCACTGACATTTCTCTGACATTTAATCTGCAGCAGATTTGCAGTTAGGCCAACACACTCAATGCAGTAAGATAAAAAGGAAGTCCATTCAGCCCTCAGATCACCAATACTGTATGTCAGACAGCCAATAACTGCAGAGAGACGGTCAGAGGGACAGTTTCTAAACTCCTCCTGCACCATTAGAACCGGTGACAGAGCTGAGGACACCCGCAGGTCCAGACCACCGTCTGAACAATTCAAGGGAAGTGTCTGCGACAGCGGGGCGCCGGGACAGACGGAACAGACGGGATAAGACAAGTGTTAAACGTACACTCAGAGGTAATGAGAGCAGGGTTCGTCCACTCCACTGACAGTGGACTCTTATTTAACATCATCCTGTCAGAGCGGTCCAGGTGAGGGCGGCTTCATTCAGAGCCTCTTCCACAACCTGCCGGCGGATGTCTTTACACTTTTTATTCTTTCATTGGGAGACAGATGATGGTTTCTGTGCTGTCCTCTCGTTTTCGTCCTCCTACGATGTCGGATGTTCGTGTCAGACACAGAGAGCGCGTGTAAAAATGTTCCCCGCGGGACAAAACGCTGCTGTTAAAGCGCGCCTCCATTCATTTGAAGCTGCATTAATTGATGGTTTGGCCACAGCTTACAGACAGTTGTCATGGCTACCATTTTAGCAAATAATGCCTGTTCACAAACCCAGAATCATGAAGGACGAGGCAACGTTCAGGCTAATTTTATGTGTGGAAACCTTGCACATGGAAATATAAAACGTTCTGGTTGACATTGGAGGGGTTTTTTTGATTGTTAGAAATGAAACCAGAACAGCTGAAGTAGAAAATCTCTGGATTTCACAGTTTAGGAAAGGTTTCTCAGTAAATATTATATGATAGTAATTTATCAACCTGTTCTCACTTGTTGGTGTCACATGCAGGGAAGTTCAGACCGGCCTCACTCCCAAAGCCTCAGATGATGTAGTCCACAGAGAGAAAACCAGCAGGTGGGGGTGGTTGGACGGATCAAGCACAGGACTTTCAACCAGGATTCGTGTCGTACATGACTAACGTACGTATTTAGCGGTATCCAAACCGTGATCTTCTCCTAAAGCAAAGCGAGTTTAAGCATAAACGGAACCAAACTGCAACTGTTCCACAGCGTTAGCCGCGTGCTTTCCCTGGATGCTAACCACATGTTGTATATCTGGTGTTGTTGACTGCAGAACTGAGGGCTGGAGGATAACCAGAGCGTCACAGGGCCACCGGGAGCGAGGGCACGTTATTACACCCACGTTTCCGGTCTCTTCTGGTTCTGGTTTAGTTTAGTGGGTTGACTCTCACCATCATTAATATCTATACAATACGGTCATATTAATGCACCAACTCCACATGGTCCAGCTGCTACTGAACAGGCACCTTCAGGTTTTGGATGAAGGAGATTCTTCTTATTCTCTGTGTGTGTGTGTGGTCCACTTTGCTCACTTGACACTCAGAGACAATAACAGCGTCCGTGCACGCTGGTGTGGTCCACTTAACTTTCACAGTCATCAAACCTGACGCTCAACAAGCTTGAACACACCTGAGCTTTAACCTGACTGCTTCAGTGCAGGTGAAGCAGCAACACGGACGCTTTCCGGCGACTCGCTGTCGTTTGCTGTCACGGGTGCTGGCTCGTGGCCGATCTTTGAGCTGCAGGCAGCTCCGTCAGCTTCTGGCTGCTCGTTTCAGGAACGATTACGGTGAAATATTTAAAAAGTCAACACTGACTTAAAGAACGAGAGCAAAACCGTCAACTTCCTCTAACTTTAACTGGAAGAGTTTGAGCAGAGTCTTATGATTTCTTCTTTTTTAATGTACATTAACTGAAATACTGTGAAGGTACTTTTACTTCACTAGATTTCAGGGAGACATTCTGGACTTTTTTCTCCACTTTTATTTGACAGTAGTTACTTTTCAGATTGAGGTTTTATATACAAAAACAATGAGGAACATACACAACATGACGCAGAGCTTCACTAACTAACCAGCGATGTGTAAAACACAACGTGTACTTCCACTTTTAATACTTGAAGTACATTTGGCTGATGAAACTTGGATGTACGTAACATTTTGAATGCAGGTCTTTTTCTTGCAGGTGTATTTTTACACGGTTAGGGTTACGTTACGTTTAATGTAAGTGCAGGATTTGAATACTTCTTCCACTGCTGTGTGCTACATCGCTGTGACATTAACATTAAGATAGCACTTCCTCCTTGTCTAAACCTGTCACCGTCATTACCCACAATGCAACTCGACTGCCAACAGTTTGCTCAGAGATCTGTGTGCGCTATGCTAGCAGCGGCTAATGTAGCCTGGAGGCTACAGAGGTCTGCTGTAGATGAACCAGGTCACTGCAAAGCTTCTCGCTCTGTGTCCAAACACCCATCAGCTACTAATCACGCCTGACGCAGGAAGTGGTCACGAAGCTTTCAGCCTGAACGCCGTGCTTTAAATCAGCCGCCCCAGTTGTGTGTTGTTGTTCTGTGAATGGAAGCATTAGACGTGATGAAGCCTTAGAGGGAAAACTTGTTGTTTACAACTCAAATAAACCCAAAAGCCTGAAGCGACGCATTCGGAGGAGAAAACAAAGATGTGTGCGCACATAATTCTGGTAATTACAGTCGGTCAAAGTTGAAAAAGGAAGTTCTGTAGCTGCAATAATGAAAATGTACGACTGGCAGTTTGGGGTATAATTCTAATAATCACTTTTTTCCTGCTCTGCCAAATAATTGGTTTAATTTCTATGGTAATGCCGGGCGCTTGTTTCCAGCCTGTCGGACTGCTCATGTTGCCTCCCTGCAGGATTCTGGTCTAACGAGTCCCCCGATCAGCAAGATGCTACTGAGCTGAACGGGAACCATGTCCAAAAGCACAAAACTGAGAACCGGGTTTCGTGTTCTCAACAGACTCTCACTCCTCCCTCCTCCTGCACGCGGGGAGGGGGGGTGTTGGGGATTTTTCTTGGCACGGCGTAGCAGGTGGAGGAATAAGCGCTCCTCGTGGAGGAGGGAGGGAGGCAGAAGGTGGATAATCAGGATCAGACTCCTCTCTGTGCTGAGGAGAGGTGAAAACATGGAGGCTTGTTAGGGAATCAGCCTGTGTGTGTGTGTGTGTGTGTGTGTGTGTGAGGGAGATTATTCAGATGCATGTGAGTGAAAACACACATATTTACTGTTGGCCTCCACCCACACACACACATCACTGGAGGAGTTTCCAATATCAGACTCGCTTTATCGATCCGTGTCCTCTCTTATCTTTCATCTTCGTCTTTACCTCCGCCCTCTCCTCTACCTCTCTGACCCCCACGCTCGTTTTCTCTTTCTCGATCCACCTGCCGCTCCTCCTTCCTGTCCTCTCATGTCTTCTTCTGTGGTTTCCCCCCTTTCATCTCGGCTTCCTCTCTCTTATCGTTCTTTCTTCGCCACTTTTCTTCTCACCGCGCCATCATGCTTTTAGCTAGCAGAGAGTCCTCGGGGGTCGGGTGACTCAGATGTTTCATTTGTTTCTGACAATCCAATGTTTTCTTTGCTGTGAGACATAAAGCACCGGTCACCTCAGTCTGTCTGAAATGTTTCATGAGGAGAAAACCCAGCAAAGACAACACCTGTCAGCAGCTACAGCAGCTCCTGGCTAACCAAGCGGACGTAGTGGTGGTGGACAAAGAGCAGAAGAGGGTGGTGCTAATAGATGTGGCGATCCCAGCTGACGACAAACATCAGGAAGAAGGAACACAAGAAAACTGAGACGTACCAAGGGTTGAAAGAGCAGCTGGAACGGATGTGGAAGGTCAAGGCTAGCATGGTCCCTGTGGTCGTGGGGGCACTCGGGGCAGTAACCCCCAAACTGGGAGAGTGGCTCCAGCAGATACCAGGAAGCCTCACTCCAGAAGAGCGCAGACCTAGGAACAGCCAAGACACCGCACAGAACCCTCAAACTCCCAGGCCTCTGATAGAGGACCCGAGCTTGAAGATGATTTTTTATATATATATATACTGTATATATACTGTATATATGTCCCTTCATGAGTACACTGCAAATAAGAGCTGCTAACAGCTGATTCAGCATCCTTTAAACAGTGCCAATTTGACAAATACGTAAACGAATACTGGTAAAATTAACGGGGCTGAAGCTAGCACAGGCTTCATGGCACTTCCTGTTTACATCCCTCAGTGCCTCCAGATTATGGGAACTGTAGTTTCATAATTTGCAGGCTGATTATTCGGGGGCGCAGGGCGAGCCCTCCAGTGGATCGGCATCCTTCCTTCTTGTTAAAGTGAGTTGTGAAGTGAGTCGAGTGAAAGGCTTCGGCTTCCACCATAATGTCTCGTTCCCATCATGGATGGCAAACAGAATATTTAACTGTCTCTCTTCCTGGTGAGTCTTGAAGCTGTTATCAACAAACTGAGGCCACCTCGCTGGCCCCCCCCATCACCTGAATCTCTCAAAAGCCGGAGTGAAGCCTGGACTTCCCAGCATGCCCAGGGTATTGGAAGCAGCGTGGCATTCCTTCATTGCAAATCTCTTTCCCGCGGGAGCTCAGATGGAGACAGAGCCCAAATCAAATACCCACAATCCCCTGGGCGAGCAGAGGGAGCTTGGCAGTGTTAGATTAGATGTAGCCGTGTCAATAATACAGCACTCGCCCCGGCAGTCACCATGAAAATACATCTGTTCACCTACTGCCGGTGATAACGGTCGTCAATGAGATATTACAGAGGGACGGATTCTTTAACCGGATGATTAAAAATACCAAACATCTGCAGTGCAGGCAGTCCGTTCAGGGACAGAGGAGACTCGAAGACAAACAGAGACACGTTCAGAGGACGAGAGACGGGGGCAGGACGCAAGAAAATAGAAATAGAGCGATAAATCCAGATAAAGTAACACCCGAGGGAGGGGACGGAGAAAGAGGAGTAGAACAGGAGAAAGGAAAGAGGTGGGTGGGCGAAAGAAAAGGAAGGACAGCAAAACAGAGCGAAGGAAAACATTCATTCGCTGTTGTATTCATGTGTTGGATAGCGGGGAGAGGGAGCGGATAAAAACTGAGGGCATTCATTTCAGAAGCAGAAAACAACACAGTGACAAGGAGAGATGTGATGGGAGAGAATAATGGGAGGAGATAAAGAGGCAGGGAGGCGGAGGGGGAGGACGGAGAGCTGACGGGGTGCAGCCACAGAAAAAGAGCGAGATAATGACGGTGAGATACGAGGACGGAGCAGAGACTGACGAAAACCGGCTAATCCGCCACCTGCTCCGCGCTGCGTCTGCTGCTCGTCTTCTGTTTGCTGTTCTGAGCTCTGCGGGATGTGGACCGCGATCGCCTCAGCGCAGGATCTGCTGCTCCGAGGCCTGCAGGCCGCCCCCGAGGCCACGACGGTCCTTAACTTCATCTGAGATCATGAAACCTTGATTCCTGAACTGTCTTTGTGAAATGTGTTGCAGATCTCTCTTCAGCCACGTTGTCGTCATGTCTGTACGGCGCTGTCGATCGGATAACTGTTGGATTTATGGCTCTTTGAGAGGAGCCGGATCCTGGTGAGGCGTTCCTTTCAAAGAGCCGTTCAAAAAACTGGCTCATTTGGCTCATTTTTATATTTATTAAGTTTAAAGAAGGCAGTCCGGCCTTAACTCGTTTTATCTTGGAAATAACCACTGGGAGGAATGAATTTAGATATCCCACCAACATGAGTTTAAATTATTCTGAAATATTGATTATAACCTGATTTGACATGTGTGGATTAGATTTTAAAGTCTAAATATTCCACAGGGTGGCGCCACATCACTCTGCTTTGACAGTGACGTGAATTACCCTTTGTACAAATTCTGTGTATGTGTGGAAACCACGACTACACGTATAAACATTAAAAATCAAAGCAGGCTACAATGAATTTCTGTGCAAATTATTTGTGGAGCCTGACTTAAAAGAATATTTTTTGACAAATACTGCATTTAGTGTCTGCCACGAGAGAAAAGTGCATCCAAATGCTGCTTCGTTTCCTTAATTGGCTCATTTTGTCGACGACGACGGACTGACTCTCCTCCTCCTTGTTTAGACGGCTCGTTGCTGTGGCTCTCGGGGGGGAGGGGTCATTCACGTGTTGTTTTTTGTTTGTTTGTTTGTTTTGTTACTGGCGCACTCACGTGAAGGCAGCGTGCACAACTGCTTTTTGCATATCTAATAAGCACCGCGCAGCTGAGCAGCGGGGGGGGGTCCTAGCTGCGACTCGGTTCACTTCGTTCATGTTAATGAGCCGTTCAAAAGAACCAGTTCGTTCGTGAACGTGAACACTACTCATGTTGCAGAGGATGAACCCTGCAGACTTTATATCTACCACCTCCAGCAGGTTGAAGTTTTCCTCTGATCGATTCATCGACAGATTAACACAAAATAACCATCTTGCAATTTGCACCTCTCCAGAAATTCACTCCCTGGATTGGCACATCCCAGCCACCATACCGTCACCAGTATCAACACATCCGACATGAGCTGCAGGTGTGAAATAATGCAGTTCTCTAACTCTGCAAATGTGTGATGCACAAGGCGGACGACTGCAAACCGTCTGAAGTTTCAAATATCGACTCTCAGATTTGTGCAGAGATGTTGCTGGTTCACTTGCTTCTGCTGGGTCAGAGGTCAATCCAATCACTACACATTAAAATTCACGCTCTTCGCTCTCGAGTGCGAGCGCTAATTAAGAAATAACCCTTCAGCTGTAACATTGATTGAGACCAGACTAATCATGAGTTTATTTATTACATCAAAATTTGGAGACGTTTCGTGTCAAAATGTTAATATTTCAGAAAAAAAAACATAAAAACAGTGATGAGCTGAACATTGAATGATGTCGAGGTAACAGTTATTACAGCACGCAGCAAATACAGCTGGGACTCAGTGGGAAGCATTTCAGCCCAAGCAGGTGAATATGCAGACATTTAAAGTTGCATTAAAAATAAGAACATACTTTTTCCTACAAACAAAAATGAGGGATTATGTAATAAGAGATGTGGAGAAAAAACTGCTTTGAAATTCCAGTGAATCAGTTCAACCTTCAAGATGTGAAATCATTTATGAAAAACACAAAATCTTTGCTGAAAGTTCTTCTGAAGTCAACACTGAAGTGCAAAGAAAAGCTTCATGGACCCTCAGAGGGTATTTCTGTCTTCACTTTCCTCGTTCCACAGTGAAGTGAGCCAGGATCAGGATCAGGGTCAGGATCACCCAGAGAATAAAACTCTGTTTGCTTTTTGGAGTCGAAGATGAATCAGCAGGTGGACACTGCAGCAAATCATCCTGCTCTTCACCGCTCATCATCATCAACCAGCTGCGGCGAGCCGTCAGCAGCTCAGACATCGACGTCCTCAGACGAACGGATCGCCATGAGCGCGACCTTCGCCATCTGAGTGTCAGTATTATTCTCCACCAACACTGTAAATGATGTGAAAGGACCGTTTAGACTGAAGGTCTGTGTTGTTTCCTTCATGGAAAAAACATGACGACGCTTCGTCCCTGTCCGATCCACGGTGGATTACATCTTCTACACAAAAACTCCATTTAAAGACGTCTCCTCTTCCTCACTTTGTACTGCCAGTACAGTTTGTTTTCCTCCGTCTTGTATGGAGATGAAGGTCAGTATCATGTCGTGAGTGAAAGCAACAAATCGCAGGTTTGAGAACGTAAATAATAGATAGATAGATAGATAGATAGATAGATATACTTTATTTATCCCAAGCTGGGAAATTGCAGTAACAACGTAAATCAACAAAAATGTACACACTGTACACTGTAAATGTACCACAAATATATATACAGTGATCCCTCGCTATAACGCGGTTTACTTTTCACGGTTTCGCTACTTCACGGATTTGCATCGTGCATTGTGTTCTGCATTCTGATTGGCTAAAAAGTCACTCCGCTTCTTCTCTACCTGTGCGTCAATAACGTTGCAGTTTAATATGTACTCGTACGTAAAACAGCTCGCCAAATTTACATTACGTACGTGCAATTTGGAGTTTTGCCTGTCACTGTGTTCTACACACCTGCACCGCGGGCTTCAGAAGAAGAAAACACTGCAGAGCGGAGTCAGGATGCAGCGGCTCAGTCTGAAGAGCAGTGAAATACACCTGAGTCACTATTTGTCCGACTGTACTTTGTATTTTTTCATAATCATTTTTAATTTTCTCCCGTTTAATCCAATTACTCGAGAACATTGATGTGAGTAAATCCAAATAGGAGCAACTCTACAACGAGCATAATACAATGAAACTGAAATTTGTTGCTGCTCATTTGTGAACGTTTGACTTAAATTTGAGAAAACGTGACCTGAAAGAGTCCGAGACAAACATCAGCCGATGCTGCACGAACTACAGGAATAAATACATCTGCATCGAATTATCGACTCCATCGATCAGAACGAGCCGGGCAGCACGAGGGTGTTGTGTAACGAGCTGCGCAGAAACATGGGAACGGTTGGTCGTGTGCGATGACGCGTCGATGACGCTGCCGCTTACATTCGAGTCTGGTTCATTCTGTGGCGCTGCAGGAAAAACAGCCTGAAGCCGAAGAGAGGAGGTGTGGATGAAGAGAGGCTCACGGATAAGGAGGAGAGAGAATAAGATCAATAGATAGATAGATAGATAGATAGATAGACGATGAAAGAGAGAGGAAAGGGTGGCGAAGCGAGGGGACAGCAGGGGAGGGATTGTGGGAATAATACTGGTCTGTTCCACTCAATATTTTAACAGATGGCGCTCACACACACACACACACACACACACACAAACACACATTTTCTGTCTCTCACGTGCACGTGCACACACTCATGCTGTGTTTACCAAAATAAGCAAACACACACAGAGCGGCTGGAAAACTGGGCTGAATTCAGCAGAGGACGGACAGTGTGTGTGTGTGTGTGTTTGTGTGTGTTTGTGTGTGTGTGCGTGTGTGTGTGCGTGTGTGTGTGTGTGTGTGTGTGTGTGCGTGTGTGTGTGTGTGTGTGTTGCTGAGTGTTTGTGAGAGCGGCTCTGCTTGTATGTACACGTGTCCGGGTGTGTTTGTGAGTAAACTTCATTTATTTGCTTTGATTTTACAGCTTTTGCTTTTTCTCTTTTTATTTTTCTTCCCTGTGAATTAAAATGTGGGAAAAGTTTGAGGACTGATTATTATTGATCATTTTTCTGCACTTACAAAGTTTAAGGCATCAGAAATGTTCCCGTATGTTTTATGCTGCATTTTGTTTTGATGTAACATTTTAATCGTCACGTGCTTGAAGTCATATCAGTGAGTTTTCTATTGGACGAGCTGCGCTGACACACACACCGTCAGAATGTGTGCGTACACGTGTGTGTGTGTGTGTGTGTGTGTGTCGGCACGCGGGATGTCAGCTGGCCTACATACAGAACATGGCTGACTGGACATGACAGTATGAAAGTCCACTCATCATGCGACTCCCAGCGGACACAACAATCTGTCCTGACTTCAATCAGCTGACATCGACTCTCTCTGAAGCCACAGTCTCACTCTTAACGGCCTTCTGAAACACGGCTGCGCTCTTCCTCCCGACACCAAACTCAAAGTCCGCTTCAACGTCTTCACTGTCACGTGCACAACAGTTACGGTGAAGCCGCCTGTGGTCATTAAATTCTAAATTTTCAGGCTGACGATCAAACATAACGTATAACAGGAAGATACAGACAAGCGGAATCAAGGCGAGGGGGTGCAGCCGCCCCACCTGCTCCTCTCGTTCCTGGGGTCGTACAGAAGGATAATATGTTTGACTGCTGCTTAAAGGCACCACCTGCAGCACCGCCCGCGGTCATGGGGGTACAGAGCGAGCTGAGCTGCCACAGAAACGTCTAAAATTAACCGGCGAGCTCATCAATCTCCTGGTTGTCATGGTTACAGGGGAGTTCAGGAGCTTGTCACCTGCAGGTAAATCACACCTTGAGATGACAGTATGAGGAGTTTTACCTTGAGCTTTGAGTTGAACCTGTATCCTATCCTGTATCTAGCTTGTTCAGTCATCTGACAGCCCCCCACAGGTTCGGACCCTCTGTGGTCGCATCATTTCGCATCCTTCACTGCATCTTGGGAACCTAACTGACTCAATGAGATGCACGAGAAAGAAGTCAATACTCCTTTTAATTCCTTCCACACCGAAGCGGTCGGTGAGTTAACCAGAAACTCAACTGTGTAAAGAGATTTAATGTGTGTATGTGGTGTGTGTGTGTGTATGTGGCGTGTGTGTGTGTATGTGGCGTGTGTGTGTGTATGTGGTGTATGTGTGTGTATGTGGCGTGTGTGTGTGTGTGTGCATCAATCCTAATCTGTTACACTGATTGTTTTCTTTATGTTGATTGGCTGGTTGTAGATTGCTCATTCTGATTCGCTCTTCTGATGGATGGACTAACTGTCCTGATCTTAAACGGTGACCTGTCGGTTTCTATTCAGGATTTAAACGTAGATTCATGTTTTGGGTAAAATCAGCAGCTGTGATGTCTCAAAATGCTGTTGATCTGATGATTTTATCAGGCGGGAGGGGGAAGAAGGATGGATGAAGGAGCCGGACGGAGGTGAAGGGAGAGGGAGACTTGGCAGGCGGAGCGAAACACTTTGACACCTCGTCACGCTCGGCCCCGAGACGCTGGCACATGGCGGCCTGTGTGAGAGCGACGGGGTTGCGACGAGGCTGCGACGAGGCTGCTCCCCCCGGCAGGCTAATCTACTGCAGATCAACAGATGGCCTCGGCCGTGTGCGTGGACGTTTATTAATTTTGCACGCATGTGTGAGAGCACGAGCGACGTGTGCGTGTGCTGACTACGTCAAAAAAATACTAGAAACATGAAAAAAAAACTCACGAAGGGCGCAAAAATCTGCGGGATGCAGTGAGGAAAATACGACGAGACTCGAACGGTGTGACGATAAAAAGCGCTGAGAGCGAAGAGTGGATCCTCTCGCCCTGATGAATCTTTCCATGTCCGAAGCCTCCGTGATGAAATGTTTTCTGTCACGGTTTGGTTCCTGCAGACTTCTGCAACACGTTTATCTAATAAAGAATACGAGCGTCATTAACATCACGCTAAAGAAAGAACAGTGCAGGAGCCTAAATGCAGTTTATTTAGTAAGAATAATTTTTATTTAGAAATATGCAAATTCATAAGTAAGTAAGATAACTAATAAAGATAAATAATTTCATGATTGAGAAAGATTTAAATATTATTACATATGTACATTATAATAATATACATTTATAGTGTATGAGTAAGATAGGACTCTTATTGTGAAATTTAGAAAACCCATCAGTTAACCTGGTTGCCATGGGAACGGGGTCAGCTCCGGGGTCAGCAGGAACAGAAAGGAGTCTGGAGCGATGTAGTTTTTTGACCTCGCTCTCTCTCCTCACAGAATTTCCTCACGGTGTGGAAGGTTGTATTTGTGTATAATAAATCAAGAAGTGGACTCGTGGATTTATTTTTAAGTGTTTTAGATACGAGGGAGTCTGACGAGCGTCAAGCTAAAGCTTCAGTGAGGACAGTAAGAACCTACAAACAGCTTCTGTGCTCTGGTAGAAGCTAACGATTGCTCATATGATTACTGATGATAAAAAAAATAACATGGTGAAACACAGAACAGACAGAAGAAAGGCTTTCATCAGAACCTCATGGGCTCCAGTGAGACGACAGAAATGTGGAGGAGAACAAAACAAAGGAAACTCAACGCTCATCTGTAACCATTACTCCTAATGACTCTTTCTTCTTCATCAGAATAATAATTATCGCTGCTAATTGTCCCGATAATTCTCCATCAGCTGAGCTGGGAAGGTGAAAGCCGCCTGATTGGAGGGTTTGCTGTGTTCATTTAGCCTCATTTAAAGCTACGGTGAAGTGGAAGCTAAGTGTTGTCAGTCCTGTGAAGTGGAGCCCTTTCAGGAATATAAGGTCTTATTCTAAACATCTAAACTGTATGTGGCCCTGAGCGGGAAGCTCTTTAAGCCTGTTTGATAGACATCGTGACCAGAGCTGGTGGGGGGCTGCTGGTCCCACGCTTTAAAGGATGGATAAACGTGGTTTTCACAGTCTGATTAATTACAGCTTATGTTTGTGTGCATATTCATGAAGAGTAATTCTAATATATTGGAGGGATGTCGGCTCGCTGCAAGTCTTCATTTAGTTTGATTCATCGTTACGTCCGAACGTTTAAAGCAAGATAAATGTATCTATGTAGCTCGTTTTATAGCCAAAGGCAACGCAAAGAAACAAACAATAGAAGCAAACAAGCAAAGGCAGACGGAGTGAGAGCAATAAAACCAACAAATCCGTCTGATTTAAAGAGAAAATTCATGAAAAGAGCTGAGGATTAAAGCATCTCCTGCACTGATTACACCGCCGCAACGATGAGCTGCTTTGTGAAACTAAACGCAGGTAAACGAGTGAAGGCATCATTGTTCGGTCGAGTTGAGCTTCTTCACTGTTTGTCTTCTTCTGCAGTACGAAAAGGCGAGCTAGCGAGGCTACGGAGAAGTAGCCTGGTGATGTGATCCTTGTCTTACTGGTCATGCTAGCTGTGCAGCTACAGTCCAGCGTCGAGCTGATGTATACCTCTCATACGAGCTGCACTACTCTGCACATGAAAACAATATGAGCGCTGACGCCCGAATCAGTGACGAGCAGCCGGAGCACGAGTGACGCTAACGCCTGCTGCTAACACTGCAACGCGCTCTCATTCATTTCATGGCATGAAGTTTTCTCACATGCTGCACGTCTACGACGCACCTCAGACGTCGGGAGCCTGCGTTTCCGTTTCTTCATGGTTTACGGAAAAACAAAGAGCGAGCAGACATCGTGAGGGAGGGAAGCCCCCGCCGTCAGCTGCGAGAGCTCTAATGAACCACCAGGGAGTCACGGCTCTTTTTCTAACGATCACTGCTGCTGGTTGGTCGGCCGAGGACGAAAGATCCAGACAACAAACACACACAGACGGATACACACACACACACAGGCTGCATGAATAATATTCACACACACACACACACACACACAGAGCTGCTAATAAATAAATACAAGTTCAAGTATCGTGTAATCTAACTGATATAATGATGTTTCACAAATGTAAACTGATTATAGGACAAATAAAATATACTTAGTTCATACATTAGTTCAAGTGGTTCACACACACACACACACACACACACACACGGTGAACCCACACATTAGTCACTTTTAAGTGGTGTCTTCGATCGTCTTGTAGCAAAGCTCGAGGAAAACGCACTTTCAGCTTGTTGAGAGGATGAATTTTAACGTTCGTGCAGCTTTAATGACAGGAGCGATGTGAAGCAGAGCATCAGTGGAGGATCGGCTGCAGGGGCAGGAAACATGTCTTAATTTCCTGTGAGAGCTGAAAGACTGCAGCATGATGAAGACACTGGTTAAAAAATGGACTTCAGAAGACGCATTTTAAAGGACGGTCCAGGCTAGAAACCAACTAAAGGCAGGAGCCGGGGACCGAAACGCAGTTTAACCTCCTTTAAGTCGTCGTTTCGGTGTTCAGGACATTTAACTTTACTGTTCTGACTCATTCTCTCCACTCTGTCATCTTTTCAGAATAAAGGCTGTGATGAACCCTGTGTTCACTGCCTCCCCAGCACCAAACAGACGCTGTCAGAGACGACGATCAACCCGGTGGAGACCAAACCGGAGCCGGATGAACGCTAACATTGCTCCACGTCTGCATTACATTTAAATGATATTTCAACATCTGGTTTATGATTGTCATTGTTTTTAAAGTACACATGGTATCTATGTTGCACCCCCTGTGAAACAGAAAGAAACAGAGACGCAGAAGGAAAGAGAGGAGTGGGCTGGCCTATCATCAGCTAATACTTAATTCTGCTGGACAGAAGCGGTGGGATGTTGCATCAATATCACAAGATTACATCAGCAGAAGCTAATTCTCCGATCACATCCTCCTCTCACTAAATCAACATGAGAGGGACAAAGAGCGAGAGTGGAGGAGGGGGTGAAACACGAAATGATGGAGCACGACTGACGGAGACGGCGAGATGTTGCAATCGGCATCAAACCGACATCGACTCTTCCTCAAATCACATCCGCTTGATAAATAAACAAATAAACGCGCGGAGAGCGAGGGATGGATGGATGGATGGAGGCGGAGAGAAATGTTTAAAGTGATGAATTGTGACTGACGGAAGTGGTGGGAGGCAGCAATCAGATCACGCCGACAACACGGCGGCTTCACGCTGCATCTTCACCCAAAGTAAATCACACAGAGGAGGGGAAACAGATGGGAGATAGATGGATAGATAAGGTGGAGGGTGGAGGGACAGAGAGGTGTGGGGGGGATGCATCGTCAAGCGGTGACAAATTGGGAGAGATGGAAGTGGTGGAACGCCGTAATCAACATCCCACACAGGATCGCCGTTAGTCCTCCTCTGCTGCCACATTTCCATATTCAGCCTGCGAATGTCAGCACACGAGGTCAGATGAGATGTCACGATGCTGTATGTCCAGCATCCGTGATGTCAGAGCGCCGCGACCGCCGGCCTCTGTGGCCGCAGGCGGGAAAACACCTTCATCAATCAGTTATTCAGGCCTGAATATGATAATTGGTGTTCGTTTCCTGCATTAAGGCTGTAGCACCTCTCCATCATCTTAGAGTGAATGAGCCACGATGAAGAGCGCAGCGGGACACACTGTGTGTCATCCTTAATCTGACCACCAGGTGGCACCACAGTTATTATTGAATTAGTTTATGATATTTTACAGCTGTCTGGAACCATTAATGTATTGTTTACCAGAGATAATTAGGGTTTAATAAATTATTATGTGACAGCTAAGATAAACGAACATTCACATAATAAACCGACTAAAAATACATTTAGAAGTTCTTAAAATTCTTACATTTACACCAACGTGGTGCTTTGAAGGTCACATGTCTGATGATACACAGATGAGGTTCAATAAAACTTGGTTCTGTCTTCGTTTTAATCAGAGCCATTGATGATACGACTGATCAATAAGATTCAGAGATTCTTGAGCTGCTGATTTCGGAGTGATTTGTGGCTCCTTTTTATAAATGTAGTAATAGTGGCCTGCGAGGAACCTTTCGATAATATTTTCATCGGCATGAGTCAGATGTTTACTGCAGCAGCTCCTGCCTTCATATTGAACCGTGTTAGATCCATCACTGTGTGGAATAGTCTGAACAGACCGTGGCGGCGTGTCTCCAGAGTCTGTTGGCAGCTGAAGCAACAGGTTGTCTCATTTCCTCAGCGTTTAACCCTGAATGCTGCTAAGTGAGATGTGCTTTATCTGCAGCGCTCGACCTGCAGATAAAGAGTTAAATCGCTTCAGTCGACACTCACTTTGTCTTTCAAACTGAAGAGGCTGGATTCAGCCCGCGGTGCTCGTCTCTGCCTACGTACGCCACTCTGCTAACTGTGCTAACTACCTGAGCTTTAATTGAGATTTTAAACGGTTGATGTGAATTGATTTTCACCAGGATTTCAGGCCCCTGCACACCTGAAAGCTCTTAGTTCTCCTGATGCAAAAGGAAACCTGATCGTTTACAAAAGTCATCTCGGCCCCTGAACTCGAGGACAGCGTGAGATCCATGAGTGTGTGTGTGTGTTAGGATTGGAAAGAGTCCTGCCAGGTAACAAGGTGCAAAAAACACCAGAGGAAGAACAGAAACTTGGATGGATTTCATCAACTTTCTTTCTACATGGGTCCAAGTCCCAGTTTTCAAATGATAGACGGGTCCGGTTCGGTTCCATTTCTGGGTCTCTTTTTCAGTTTTGGACCCATGAGGTCAGAAAATGTTTCTGGTTTTAGAGTGAAGAGAAAATGAGCTGCTGACTATGTAACAGGGGCCTCTATGGGAGCATCATGTGTTGTGTTCTGGGATCTTTTCCTCATTCTCTTTGGGTCTGAAATACAAATTCACCAAAGAGGAAACAACAGAGCAGCAGAAGAATGAGAGAAAGGCTGCAGGACAGCGGCAACAAAACTAAACAGGAAGGACAGAAGGAGGCATTTACAAGATCTGCATCAGCCGTTCTGAGCTCAGCTGTTCGGTTACATCTGTAATATGTGACTTTTAAAATGTTCATACTTGAAATACAGCAAAACAAACAGCTGTTTAACCTTGTTGTTGTTGTTCTGAGCAAACACATCAGTGATGGCGGCCGTCTGACTCTCATCCACTGCTCCTCCAGTCCAGGTCTCGCTACAATAACAGGTTCAAGTTTAGGAATCAGGCGTTCATTGATCAAAGAAGCAACGTGGCTGCTTGGAGACGAGAGTCAAACTCATGTTTTATGAATGCAAACAGGAGAAATGAGCAGTGCTGCCGTTTTTATTTCCAGCTGCCGACTGGCCTGCCTACCTTTCTCCCTACCTTCCTTTCCTGGCACCTAACTACTCATCTATCCTTCCACCCTTCCTTGTTCCTAACACACACACACACTTCCCACCACAAGAAAAAGAAAGTTCCCAGCGGACTACCCAGAGTGCATCAGTATATTCAGCCCGGCGCTCCCCAGACGGCGCTGAGCCCTGATAGGTCCCCTGAGGATTACACACTGCAAAGGTTTTAACCAATAGGAGCAGGCTGTGAGCTCAGATGGCGTGAACACGCGTATAATGAAGAGCTGAGGAAACTGAAGTGCTGCATACGAGACTCTGTGTGTGTGTGTTTAATAAGAGCATCATATTTCTTCCCCAGCAACCAGAAGCAACAATAATCTGGCTGCGTGAGGAAGCTTTGGGGAAGTTTACTGGGAGCTACTGGTGGAGCTTTACTGGTTTCTCCCTCAAGATTCAACACCGGCGTCCAACCAGGCCGAGGAAATCCCGGCTGTCAGTGGAGATATACGAGCTTACAAGGCCTCAGCCTTATCTGCCCCCTCCCTGCTGCTACTATTTAAGCCCCGCGAGGGAGAGGATGAGGAAGAGGACGAAGGACAGCCGGTCGGTCCAGACTGGAAAAGAGAAGCAATGAGGGGAAACGTTCGGTGGTGCCGGTTGTGCTCCTGCGCTGTGTGGCGGCCATCTTTATCTCCCCATTAACGCTGTGTAGGAGATTTCAAGCCAAGCCAACGCTTCCACCTCTACTCTGCGCAGAGGAAACCAGCTCATCAGCCAACCCGGGGGGCGAGATGTGGGAAAACTGATTCACTACAAATCAAACACACCTTCAGTCCAGAGCCCCTTTGAATTGTGCTCATCTTGGATGATGAATGAATAATATATACATATCTTCATTAAACAGGCTTCTTGAAGGCTCAGAGATGTGATTACAGTGAAACTGGGAGGTCCACATGTCAGCAGCCCGGAGAAGACGATGCACACAATATCCAAACTCCTCCATTAAGTCGCAGCTTGTGAGCCGCACGTCCAAACATCCCCCCGTGGAAGAGCGGGCTGTTGACATCCTCTCTGTAATGAGCTCCGTTCAGGTCGGAGTCCGTGCACTGCAGGTGATGGAGGACATGCTTGGCATAAAGAAAATGAACAGCTCCTGGGTTTGGATCCTCGATGCAGGTCTTCAGTCAGTCAGTGAAAGCAGAGTGAAATCCAGACAGCCTCTCAGTGCTGCAACACAGTCAGCTCACCATCCACCACATCTCCGTGTCTGCCTCAGTGCCAGAGCTCATATCCATCCATGACTGTGAGTGTCGGTGAGTGTCTGAGCCTGTCTGAGCCGTGTGCTGCCGCTCTTAAAGGACCATGTCAGGAGTTTTTCTCCCACTTTTCATTCCAGCCGAAGAGCGACACGCTGAGCCGCAGCCGTTCCAGATGATTGTTTCTGACCCAATTATTTTCTGTTCTGCTCCGTTCATTTGCTGTAATGAGCTCGTTTTTGTGGGTTAAGCTACTGCTGAAACTTCTTACACGTGCGTCACAATAAATGCGTTTTGATTTGAAGGCAGCTGACAATGACGTTCAATTTGGGGTTAGCCGGCGTTACCAAAAAACAGACTCAATATCGTTTTCCAAAAGCACGTTTTCTGCACGTTTAGCCGTGAAGACATTATTAATATTAAACCTTTGGCAGCTGGCATTAAGAAAGACCACAAAGCAGCTGTGCCCTGTTAGATTAGCAGGTGGCTTTGGGTTTGTGAGGACACAAAAAGAGAGAAGACAGGTGAATAGGTTGGATGAAGAGCTGCAGGATCCTGTAATAATGAAGGAAGGAGAGCTCTTCTTCAGCTGCCCTGCAGACACACGGAAGACAGCAGCTGTGGTCACCGTATATCACAACCAGATCACAGCTGGATCCGTGCACAGCAGTCCTGCAGGCTCAGCTCGGCGCCCTGCATGTATCAGACATTTTGGAAAAACAAAATGAGGCTGCAACAACATCCAGTTCAATGTAATTCAAATTAAAACAAGCCTAAAAAGACTTTCAGCGAACAAACCAACAGTGTCGAAGTTGCGTAACATGACCCAAATGAGAAGAGGAGCCACATTTGGGAAAAAGAGAGCAGTGGAGTCAGATCTGGAGTTACCTTCTGTTTCCATGTTAGCAGATAGAAAGACAGGGCAGTGGTGATCTAACAGACCACTATTCAGACAAAAAAAAGCCTTTTGTGTGCAGCTAAACTGATTGAGATTTGGAGTTTTCTCATTTAAAGAAGTGCAAAAAGAAACAACCTGGACAACAAGCAAACACACAAACCCACAACGAACATGCAGAACAGCCAAAAAGCCTCGATGTGCAGTCAAAGAAGCAGTTTTAGTCATAAACCTTCATCAGACAGCAAACTGCTCTAACAGTCACACAGAAGGTATCTGCTGCAGTGCACGTTAAGCATGTTGGCCTTCGGTAGATGAGGCTGGAACTCCAACTTTAACAAATGACCCATCACTTTGTGTCCACTAAAGCATAACATCCCCGAGCCCTCAGACCCACTGAGATACAGCAGCGAGCTGACTGAGCATCGTCAGGGTGTCACAGACACGAAGGATTTACCTCCCATCCAGTCTTAATTAACCTGACTCGTCCTGAAGATTAGAGTTCAGATCCCACTGAAGGCTTCTATTTGAGTTTGTGTTAAAATACGACATGTGGGAGCCTAACAGCCGGAGGAGGAGTCACAAACAGGAAGGGCTCAGAGGGGAAAAAGAGATGAAAGCTAATAATGAAGGAAATACTGAGCAAATGATGTTCTGTATTGAGGAGATGTTAAATAACGGACAAGGCAAGACACAGAAGAGCGAGTCCTGCAGCACACCGTCCACTCAGCGACCGCAGCATCATTCTGCTTTTTTAGGGTTATGTTTCAGCGCTCGTTACTGCGCCGGAGCTCAGCAGCATTCATTTCCCTCACCTTAACCAATGTGGCCTAAACCTGGAGCCACAGTCCTGCACTTCCTCTGCCCACCACCCACCCTGCCCACCACCCTGCGACTCCTCCGCGGTTCTTAACTGTACTGTTCCATTCCCTCAAAGAAACGTTGACTCTGAAAGTAATCCAGGCGGCGTCAGCACAACCTTATTATGAATGCACGTTAGCTCCAAATAAATATCATTTCTAGCAGACAGCGTGTCTGACAGGACGCTTTTTATTTCAATTAGCATCAGGAAAATAATCCAAAGACAAATGCCAGATGCCAAAAGCCAGACAAAACCAAATTAGACGGGATTACTCGTGTTGTAAGAGTAGCGTAGCTGCTTTAAGGAGCAGCGAGCGGTGTGTGTGTGTGTGTGCGTGTATGTGTGTGTGTGTGTGTGTGTGTGGTGAATGTGAGCGAAGCAGAAAAGAAAAGTTAGCTGTCAGTTCAGCAGTAAATGTAGAGTGCAGGTTCACAAGTGAGCGTGTCCTCACGTGAAACAAGACGATATTGCTTGCTGGACATGTGACATGTGAAGACTGCAGCGTCTTGCACACCTGTGTCGGACGTGTCCTCATGCTTTGTCCTGCAGGTGAATTCTGTTTCCTCCTCTCATCACACGAATGCTGCAGAATGTGTTGAAGCTTTCTTTTTCCTCGTCTCTGTTCTCAACAGAACATAAAACATGGAATAAAGATCATTTTGTTCTGTCCACGGGCACAAAGAGAAGAACTGTTCCCGCAGGTATAATAATATGATACATCCTGTGGGTCTACTGCACGCGCTCAGTGGGATATTAACCTGTCCAGGGAGACGTGCACATTTTGTCCTGACTCACATCATGTGATCTGTCTTGTTAGGTATCTGCTATCATTCACTTCAAGCTGTGTCTTTCAAGTGTTTAATCAAGTTTAATCTGACCTGCTCACCTCTTTCATCTCTCTGCTGTTTTCTCACGGTTCTGATAAAAGAAATAAGAGAAATGGAAAGTGAGGGAATAAGACGGTCCACTCCTCCGGATCAGCAGCTCCTCCGCGGCGTTATCAGCGAACGTCCTCAGCACCAGGCTGAATGAAACTAATTAAGCTGTTCAACAATATTTTCTGTGATCACTGTGGAAATCAAATCCCACCGTGGCAAATTACGCCTGTCATTGTACGTCCGCTAAAGCATAATGCCACCATGGGCTCATATCCGCCGAGTTATATTACAAATGTTCGGCGGCACACGAGCTCGGCCGAGCCGTCTGCGGCACAATGGTGAGAAAATTCCACTCATTCATCAAGAGCCATCACACAGAGGAGGAAGTGAGGGAGGGGGAAGTAGGACTGAGGTTTTGTTCGATGTACAATAGCAGGCTGAGTATCCGACGGCAGCTTATTAACAGACGCGTGCGGCGGCGTCTCAGACCAACAGGCTGAAGGCAGAAAATCACTCAAACCTCATAACGTGTCCGCAAAAGCACAAGTGGGGAAAGTTAACAGCAGATTGATAAAGAGGGAACTTTTTGCTGTTGTGCTCATGATAAAAAACAAGCTTTTTTTTTTTTAAATACAGAAAAGTAAGGGCCCTTTTTATAAATGTGCACAGTCGACTCTGCACTGAAATGACCACAAAGTGAGCTTCAAGGTCAGGAAAATACCAAAACTGTCAGCCATGACAGGAAATAAGGCCGTGTAGGTTGTTCACATGTGTGGCTGCAAGCATCCGTAAAACAATAAGAGATCAGCTGAGATCTCAAGATTCAAGAATCAAGATTCAAGATTTCTTTATTGTCATTGAGCCTGACATGTCAATGAAATTTACATTGTAACCCCCATGTTAGAAACAAGATAATAAGAAAGATCAGAAATATTATAAAATAAAATTAAGATACTAGAATAAAATAAATCAACATGCAGTAAAAATATTCCTAAATGCAATAAAAATATACCAGAAATGAAAATATAATAAAAATATACTAAACAATAAACAATAAGATGATGAACCGACAGCAGCTGAAATATACTAAAATGTATATAATTTAGTTAAGTGTATGTGTACTTAAAAGTTAAGTACACAGAAGGTGCAGGTGGAGGTGTAGGTGTAGGTGTAAAGTGCGGTGTGCAGTGGTTCACAGTCGTCACTGTCTCTCACTCCAGTGGGGGGGCTGCTGGGGGTGATAGCTCTAACAGCTCTGGGGAAGAAGCTGTCCCTCAGTCTGTTAGTGGGGGTGCGGATGTTCCTGTACCGCTTTCCTGATGGAAGCGGTACAAACAGTCTGTGGCCCGGGTGGCTGGGGTCCGTGGCGATGGATCTCGCCCTCTTCCTGACCTGGCCTTCATATATAGAGTCTAGATCAGGGAGGGGGCAGCCCACGATGCCCCAGTGCGGTTTTAACCACCCGTGCTTTCAGTCGTGGTCCTGTAGAAGCTGACGAGCAACCGAGAGGAGAGTCCAGCCCGTTTCAGTGTCCTGAGGAAGACGAGCCTTTGTTGTGCCTTCTTCACAAGGCGAGAGGTGTTCATGGACCAGGAGAGGTCAGATGTGATGTGGAGGTCCAGGAACATGATGCTGTCCACACGCTCCACCACTTCTCCGTCCATGAGGAGGGGGGCGTGATCCGTCTTCCTGGATGACCTCCTTGGTCTTCCCCGTGTTCAGCACCAGGTTGTTGGCTGAACTCCACTGGGTGAGCTGGTGTATCTCCTCTCTGTAGTGGGTCTCTGACTTCATCATTTCAGGAGTGCAGCATTACCATGACACTCACATCCACCGCGCTGCCTCACACAGACCCACTGGGCCTCCTCAGGGGGGGCATTAGCACACAAAAGCAGAGCCGAGCTGCTGTTGCCGCAGCACAGTCGGGCCTCTGGAAGTCATTCAGCGCAGATGAAGAATGAGAAATTGCTCTGACATCAACAGCACACGTCCTGCCGCAGCAGAGTCGGTGAGCAGTGGGAGAGAGCGGCGAGAGCGCGCTGAGGTTTCTGCAATTATTAACTTATCCCTGCTAATTTAGAAGATTAAGGCTGAAATCCCACATTAGAGCTTATTTCTCAGAGGTTGGCTCACAGCATACAGATCCACTGATACCGAGTGAATGAGCGTAATGTTGAATGCAGGCTGGGCGGGGGGCGAGTCCCACTTTCAGACTGCAGTTTGCATCCTGCAAACCAGCAGCAAAGGGTCCCGCTTTGTTAACAGTGACCAGAACTTTCTCCACACACACAGTGAACGTAATCTGGGGTTTTGGCTTCAAACAGACGTGTGTGGAAGAGTTTGTCTTCGGGTGAAGGGGGAACGGCACACCCACCCCGCTGCCTCTGTGACGGTCTGTTAGCACACGGCGTTCACAGGTGACTTCACAGGTGACTTCACCTGACGCGGCTGCAGCAGAGCAGGCTTGTTTCTGCCTCCTAGTGGCAAAAATTTGAATGTATTGTTCATGCAAGCAAATCTGACCGGAAGAAGAATTTGATTTGATGTTTGATGATGAGCTTTTTTCCCAGTTAATACTAAAGTCTGTTGTTGGTTCACTCTGAAATACACATTTTAGGCGATCTTTTGCTTGCAAATCACACTGCATCGACCCCGGTCAAAGATAAATACATATATATATACAGATATTAAAGGATAACTGCACAGTGTGAATACAGTGATCCCTCGCTATAACGCGGTTTACTTTTCACGGTTTCGCTACTTCACGGATTTGCATCGTGCATTGTGTTCTGCATTCTGATTGGCTAAAAAGTCACTCCGCTTCCTCTCTACCTGTGCGTCAATAACGTTGCAGTTTAATATGTACACGTACGTAAAAACAGTTTGCCAGATTTACATTACGTACGTGCAAATTCTCTTGTAATTTGGAGTTTTGCCTATCACTGTGTTCTTCGCCTGAACAAACACACCTGCACCGCGAGCTTCAGAAGAAGAAAACACTGCAGAGCGGAGTCAGGATGCAGCGGCTCAGTCTGAAGAGCAGTGAAATACACCTGAGTCACTATTTGTCCGACTGAACTTTGTATTTTTTCATAATCATTTTTAATTTTCTCCCGTTTAATCCAATCACTCGGGTCGCGGTGGGCGGTGCTAATCTCCACAATTTGAAGCCTTCTGTTCACATCGATGATTAAAATTATTATTTGACAGTACAGTACAGAAGTTATTTGTTGAAAAAAATGTTTCTAAAGTACTTTTATTTGAGCCTGTAAAATGGTTTGTTGTTTCTTTTCAATGTATCATAGAGTATTTAATTGTATAATAATTGTAAAAAAAAATAAAAAATAAAGGTTTCTACTTCTCGGATTTTGCCTATCACGGGTTCTTTTTGGAACGTAACCCCCGCGAAAAACAAGGGTATACTGTATATGCAAAATAATGCACAGTGTGTATATATGTATATCATAAATATGTATAATATGTTTAGCGCTAAAAAAGCTTGAGAATTGTTCATTGTGTGAACTATGTGTGTGTTTCTTCAATAAATACAGTATGTGTGTTTTCTCTGTATAAACAGTGTGTGTGTGTGTGTGTGCGTCTTTCCTCAGTGCACGTGGTATCTGACATTTTACTCTATAATGATGAGCACTCATAGACGTCGCAGTGGTTATTCAGCTGATGAAAAGCATCCGAAGAGCTCTTGATTTGATTGGTTGTCTGTGTTACATATGGTCTCTCTCCCTCAGTCACACACACACATAAATAATGAAAAAAACACACACACAATGTCCTTCAGACTACTGTGTGTGTGTGTGTGTGTGTGTGTGTGTGTGTGTGTTTACAGGAGTCTGTGCACTGCTGCCAAGCAGATGATAAAGAAAAGCCAAGAAAATGAATTTTGGCAACAGAAGTGTTTCTTCTATCGCTAAAACACAGACATGCACACACACACACACGCACACGCACACACACACACACACACCTTTAGAAATGTAATCACTACTGGCACAATACAAATTAAAAAGTAAAAAATATATTTAAAAGTGACTTTCTTTACTGAGAGGACGTATTAACCACATCCGTAGCTTCACTTCTGGGCAAGTTGTTCACAAACCCAAATACAGACGACCTCACGTTCAGCAAACTGAACAACAAGGAGGCAAACTGGCACCAAACAGCAGCCAGAGGAGGCTCGTCTGCTGCTTTTAGCGGCTCCGCCACTTTGGCAGGAAACCAGGCGTCGTTAAGAAAATCTCTGAACTAATTAGACAGACGGCTGAAAAGCCGACGCTTTGTGCTGCTGCTGTGGCGCGAGATAACTCCACGTACAGGAACAGGAAGTGGAGTCCGGGCTCAGAGGAAACACCGAGAGCATGATGGAGAACGTGTGCTGAACCATCACGTTCTCACAAAGAAAATCTGGGAGATTTCAAAGACTACTGGGAGTACTGGGAGTGACGTCCAGGACAGACAGACAGACGCTCCTTCTATTGATCATGTCGATAAATGCAGAACACCCAATAAATGAGAACAGAAATGTTCTCATGGACAAATGGAAACGGTTCTCCCAGTTTGGTGTGGAGGAACTTGACTTCCACCAGTTCATTTCAGCTCAGTTCAGCAGAAACACTCCAGGATTTACCAGCAGCTGAACCAGGAAGCTGAAAAAACTCCTAAAGAACGCTGCCGATCTATCAGCTCTGGGCTCCATCGTGAGCACGAACCACCGCTCTCTTCCTCCTTCCTCTGCTGACAGGAAGTCACCTCGGGAGGAGACAAAGGGAGGAATGAAGTGAGGGAGCGAGGGGAAGTGGAGGCCGTTTGGGACACTTTATTTGCTACTCCATCATCAAAACTGGAAGCGTGTTATTGCTGAAGAAGCGCTAATATAATTGACGTACTGTGGCCTTATTCTACAACACAAATCGTGGCCAAAGTTTCATGCAGAGGCAGCAGAAAACCTCCAGCCAGCTCACTGAAGCTGCTGACATCAAACAACAACATGACAAATCTGAGAAGAGCAGGGACTGTAATGTGAACTGTGCTCACATTCATGAGCTGGATTTCTTCCATCCAGACGTAGAAGTCAAACATCACAAACAATTTAAAGCTGCGTTAGACTTCCACATCACCCGCTTTCAGACCATTTGTTTTCACCGTGTCGCATTCGTCTTGCAGATATAGACGATATTAAGATTTTACATAGAAAACATAAGAGCCGCTTACAAAAAATAAAAATGCTCAACTGTATTACCATCCAATAAAAGCGAGGTATTCCCACACCCCGCATTTACTGGTGCAGTTGGTGAGAGGCAGGGGTAGATGATGGTAGTGTGGCAATCGGCAGTTACATGTGGCATCTAGGCCTGTGGTAGCATTGTAGCAGCTAACAATAGCTAAAGCGGTGGTAGTATGATAGTATCTTAGCAGTTAGCATTGGCATCTAGCAGTTAACATTAACAGTATAGGTGAATCTAGCTGTATTGTCTTCTTCTGTTCCTCTTAGCAGGTAGCGGTTAGCATTTAGCATTAGCATTAGCATTAGCTAAATGGTAGCATCGGTACTGGCCACTACCTGGAGCATCTCTGGGTCAGTTGAACGTGGCGGTGCTGTCTGGATTGTGTAGGAGCAGTGTGAACTGGCACTAGGGGGGGTGACTCTGGGATGCCGGAGTTCACCGCCTAGCCTCCTGGAGGTGTCGTGGGACTAAGTAGGCGAAACACCGTTGAAGGGAGGTTTCCACCTGATGACCCCCAGAGACGTGTTAGGAATCACTGCTCTTTGGCAGGTATAGAGGCAGATTAGAGCTCCAAGGTTCTTCACTGAGAATGAATCCTCTTTTTGAGCACAAGTATCTTGTGTTTAAATTAACAATAACATTATACATGATAATGTGCCACTCTTAAAGGGGCCATTGTGCATAATAAGTACACATGCACTGTTAATTTCTTACAGATACGATGATGCAGGACTTTTGCTTGAACTCAGAATATTTTGTATCTTGTATTTTATTATTTTGACCCAAGTTTGCACTCGTGCAACACATCGCTGGAAGATTCCTGTCATTCGATTGATTGAAAACACTTCAAGATATAATTTGTGTCAAGATCGAGCCAATTACAGCCAATGAGGATATGTTGCTTCAGTGGGTAATTTACAGCCGAATCATAAAATTCAGTACAAACAGAGATATTACGCAGTGTTTGAAATGATAAATATTGTAAATGGCCTCAGTATAGGTAGCCAAAATCTGAATATAGATGGCCTAAATAAGGATTGGCTGAATATAAATAGAAATATTTACCAAGATAAATACAAGAAATTACCTTTTTTTTGGAGAACGCCTGCACATACCAACCAAAAACATGTAAATATTGATTTTCTGTGGTATTGTTATCAGTTTTTATTGAACTCTGACCAGGGTAAGGCTTCATGCTGTGCTCCCATCCCAGCAAGCATCTATTTACTAAAACATATTCAGGCGGAAATAAAAACCCACTAACTTCTGTTACTCGAAGCCTCAAGCACTTACTGATTCTGACTGCTGGAGATAAACCACGTATGTTCCCCCAACAGCTCAAGAACAGCTTTGGATCTATTTTGTGTTTTAGGCTGATTTTATGTGAAATACTTCTTCATCCAGCAGTGATGATGATGATGATGATGTGGACATAAATAAACTCTTGTGGAAGCACCTGTGCGTTCTCTGCTAGAACAGAAATGAAAAGAGGATGATGCTCTGAAGAACACCCTCACCAGCCTGCACAGTCTGTGTATGAAGATATTGATTATATGAGTCACAGTCATCTACTGATCAGATTTGTGGTTACTAAAACAGTAAATGTTTCACATCTGGCTTTTATTGTCAGCTTCAGGATTTTAACATGCTTTCAGTTTAAGTAAATGCAAAACTCCGCCCAGAGAAAAGCTCCTCTTGCTTCCTCTTCCTCACAGAGGCGGATCTGCTGCTGTGCTGCAGCTCTGCGGGAACACGGCGGCCGACACCGTGCGCCGTAATAGGCTTGTCTGCTGATCGATAAAGTTATAAAGCGGCGCAGAGAGAGACCCGGCGAGGCCGAGCGGCGTGCCGGCAGCCGGCCATGTCCTCGCTCGGCGGTTGAGTCCTGTCAGGGCGCTAATACGTCTGCTGACCTTGAGTTTACACTGAAAGGAACAGACTCTATTTCCAAAAGTCCAGCAGCGACATTATGTTTACATCCACAGGAATATTTATGGCGTCTCACACACTCTTATACACAGAAACTAAAGGTGATGCTCAGTATTCATTCAGTGTTTCACCAAAGAGTCCCAGGAACTGAACGCCACTTATTTCCACTCCTGTCTGTGTTTTCAGCTCATCTGAACGACTGAAGCTCAAGTAAATTAGATGGATTCAATAAAAACAAGAGATGCAAATTTCTCCTGCTTGTAGAGCAGGTGGGAAGCTGCTTACAGAGCGCTGCAACATCAGTAGTACAGACTGTGGATATACCTGGAAGACTTCTCGTCACACTCAGCATGCTGTCCCTGACATCCCATAAATACATAATAAAATGCTAAAATGCTATGTTCTGTTACTTTAAAGCACGAATGACTAATCTGTGCACATAAAAACTGCTTTGTTTTGTTTGATTGTGTTATACCTAAACCCCTGAACCAAACCGTCACATCACTGTTGTAGATCAGTGTTTCTCAATCCTGGTCCTGGAGCACCACTGCCCTGCATGTTTTAGATGTTTCCGTGCTCCAGCACACCTGATTCAAAGCTCAGCTCGTTACTGGGCTCTGCTGAGGCCTGACTAGAGCCATACATTTGAATCAGGTGTGCCGGGGCAGGGATGCATCTAAAACATGCAGGGCAGTGGTACTCCAGGACCAGGCTTGAGAAACAGTGTTGTAGAGTACCAGCACGATGAAGGTGGACCTTCGTCATGCTGCACCTTCATCTTTGCTTAGATAATGGTTTTGGAGGGGATGGTTCAGGTTAAAAGCGTGACTGTTATGGAAGTTAAAATGAGTCAACGTCTACTTTCGGCGTCACTCAGGACGTGAACAGCGGCCTCCTGGGTGGAGGTCCTGTGTTTGTTTAATCCGTCTATCCACCCCACCTTCCTCCAAATGAGGACTTTCTTGCTCTTTATACTACGTCACCTCACTTCCTACCTCGCTCTCATTATAATTAGTGCGACTTCTGCAGCTCGCTCCACCACTGAGGTGAACGGACGCGTGGTTGTCGTTACACTACATAAGCCTCATATGCACAAGATGAACTTCCTGCCCAGCAGCTCTGCAGGAGCATGGCAGCTTCACCGCTAACGACCGCTATTCATAAGAGCACGGTCTCGTCATACCGCAGAGCCCCACAACAAAAAACAACCGGCGGGGGTGGAGGAACCTCCTCAGCAGCACTCAGGCAGAACTTTCTCTGGTGCTCTGCTCAAAAAACTTTAACTTCAAGAACTTGAAATTTGATCAAAGCAAGCAGACGGAGCTGAATATTCATCGAATCACAGCAACGAATGTGCAATATCTCCGCTCTTCTGTTCATTCATTACGGTGAACGCCACACAGCAGCAGCCCTCACCTCTTCTGTTGTGACTCTGACTCGTGTCCCAGCCTTCGCTCTCATTATTGGCGCTCTCATCCTGCGTCTGTACTTCTTAGTATTCCGCTTGTGACCATTAGGCCCGTTCATCTCATTACTGTAATTCTGATTCAAGGCCCACACCTGCCATTACTGCGAGCACTCCGTCTCATTAGGAAACTCCTGTCACCGCCGCAGTGAATGCAGCGGCAGCAAATTAGTTCTGATAGAAAAGTCTTCAATGAGACACAGAGTGGCAGCAGGAGAAGATACTGCTGTGTGTGTGTGTGTGTGTGTGTGTGTGTGAAATTAGAGTGTGTAAATTAATGAAAGAAAGGCAAATTGCAAGTACACAGTTCAGTGTGTGTGTGTGAGGGAGGGAGGGGGATGTTTTGTGAGGAAAACAAAGCAGAAAATGGAGTGTGAGGGTGCATACAGGTTTGTGTGTGTGTGTGTGTTATCATGTGTGTGTGTGTGTGTGTGTTATGAGATCTCTCGCTACCTAATGGACCTATTTTCTCATTGGAGTTGCTTCAAACGATTCAGTCGGAGCACGAAACTAATGTGGCCATTAAGGCTGCATTAGCTTAAGTCACTGTCACGCACTCACACACACACTCACACGCTCTAATTGCGAGTTGTTTCAAATGCTTTCTTCTTCTATTATGAGTTTGTGTAAAAGCTATCAGGTCATTCTGGAGCTGCTGAAGCACATCTCAGATTTATGGGTGTTGCCTTTAAATGTGACTTTTAATCTCATTTTCAGCTTTTTGACGCAAACTGAAAATGAACCGAGGACGTTTTTTAAAACTAATTCCAAAGGTGTGACTCACCTCATGAGGAAGGAACGCCCAGCTGGGGGAAAACGCTCGTTTTTGGGGCGATTTTTGCTGTTTTTAGCCAAGTCAAGGCTAACGGGAGCTGATCAAGTTTGAAATCCAGGTAAGACTTAATCAATTCAGTTGAACAGCGCCTCACAGACGTGTTGAGGGAAACAGAAACGGTACATCGTGAAAAACTGAGCCTTTGTGGCACTGTGTGTTTTCAAAAGCATCAAAAGTGTTTTCAAAGACATGATTTAAAGACTTGATTAAAATATCTTACCCCCCATTTAAAATTAAACTTATTAAACTTATTAAAACAGTTAAGGACTTTAAAACACGTTAAATTAATTAATTCATTCATTCATTTAATAGCAGGTCTGGTTATGTGTTACATGGTTGAAATGTTGAGTCAGCAGAGGGCGCTGTGTGCATCAGGTGTCTATGGCTGACGCCAACCCCTAGCAGAGTAAGACGTCAGGCCATGAGCAATGCAGAAACAACACAGACGCCAAACTGATATTGATGTGTTTGTTACTGTTCCTACAGGAAATAAAATTTAATGTGCTACACCAAGGATCGGCAGCAAAGTCATTCTTAAAAGTGTAACACCTTCACCCTGATATGACATGTAAAACTGCTAAAGCTGCATGACTCAGTGTCTCTTGCATGTTTGTCCGTTCATTTCACAGCTGTAATGAATTTACTGCAGAGAAATAAAGGAGAAAAATAATTTACACAACAAATGACCAATGTACTGCAGGCGAGGAGAAATCAATTCAAACAGACCGCAAGTAATGAACTGGTGGCCATTACTCGTAAAGTAGAACACAGTGAACTATGTAAATATAACAGTAATCCATCATACCTGTTCCAGCCAAGTGGAGAGAGTCAAATCCCACAACAACCAATAAGTGGAGTTACTCCTAATGAATCCCTGTGTGGGAATTTGTCCTCTGCAACAGAGTCGAGTCACCAGGAAAACAGTTTGATCAATTCACTCCTATAAACTGCAAACACACCGGAAGATTACCGAAACCCCGCAAAGACCAGACGCCCACGCATCAGGACTTATTGACTTGGATTACAAATCCAAAATAAGCAAATACTGAACAGCTGAGTGAAAACAGGCGACGATGACGATCAGAAACACACAGAAGCGTATCCCACACAAGCTGCTACGACAGAAATAGACGAGACGTGTGAAGACAACAATGCGGTGTTGCAGGATCCTTCTCATGCACAGCTGCTGCAGCTGCTGCAGCCGCTGCACATGCACACTTTATATAACTCCTCCGAAACGGTTGTATCGGACGTGATGTTGAACACCATTCATCTAAAGCTCCAATTACCAGAAATCAGCCTGCAGCTACAAATCCAAACCTTCACCCCCACCAATCAGACCGACAAACTCCGCCAGTAAAAAGTGGGAAGCAGAGGAAGCATCGAGTCTAATGTTGTTGAACCAAAGCTCATGATTTAGATACATTATTTCGCTGGGATTCGAAGCTAATTATCAAACTAAATTAAAAGTAAATCTTACAGCCACAGTCATCGGCCGCCTACCTCTTTAACAGGGAGGGGGGCCGTCCTCTTCTCGCAGGGCATGAAATGATGCAGGCGCTCATCCGGGTTCACGTGCACGCCCACATAGGTTTGACCCTGCAGAGGTGCGTTAAAGGTCCTCACAGTTTGTCATTGGCTCAGCCAGCTGTCCGTCAAAGTCACAATGATTCCCTGCAGAGAGACGGAGTGAAAGGAGAAGTGGTGAGAGGAGGACAGAGTGGACGGAGTGGACATGTTCCTTCAAACAGCAAAAGCCATCCATCACCGGGAAGAGGAGACACAACATGACTGGAGGACAGACAGACAGTAAGGGAGCATCATGGGTAAAAAAAAAAAGGCAGCATCTGTCCCCGTGGCGACGACAGGGTGACAGTGTTGAGGGGGGACGTGAGGCTGAAGTTGAGACGCAGCAGCGAATCAGTCAGTGTCAAGCGGCAGCCATTACGCTCCAGCTACAGACGAAGAGGAACAGATCCTCTGAGGACGCGGGAGCGAGTGTCCTCTGATAAACAGGCCTGACAGAGCGCAGCAGACAGACTCCTTCACCATGATTCAAAGAGTGCTGAAGCCCCCTCAGCCCTCCACCCAACAGCAGCATTTTAATCAACTCCAACATGTGTGATGACATTTATAAATACCCAAAACAATTAGATTTTTTAGATAATTAGATAAGCAGCTGCAGCTTCTTTAATTTTATATCTTACTTTTCACAAGCTAATTGCTCGAGATCCCAGAGATCCCAGAGCAAAACCACTGCGTTTAAAAAGCATGAAAGTGTAAAATCTCCTGCAATCATCCTCCAGATGTCCACTCTGGTTATGGATTCATGTTAGTCAGTCACTTTTCTCTCCAGCTGAGCAGAGATGTGGGGATGGAGAGAGCGCGTCAGCCAGACTGAAGGGATTTATGCTAACGTTAAACCACACTGACGTCTACCTGAACGTTTTCCACACCTGCAAACAAGGTGAGACAAAGTGGGCGAGCTCACGTCGTTTGGCCCCATTATCACCATCGTTGGCATGTTGCTGACTGGTTTAACCCTGCTTGCTAATTGTCATCACTGCGGTGTGATTTGCAGACTCACACTCTGCCGGCTTTGTTCACAGTGAACGGATCATCAGTAAGAACCAACAAGTTTAGTCCTGGTTTCCTGGATCAGGCCTGTGTTAAAGTTCATCATTTTCTCTGCTACTTACTGTTCAGGTGGGGCAAACGAGCCCCACCTGAACACTTCCTGTATTTCTACAGTGGGTGACATCATCAGTGATGTCACTGGGCTGGCTCAAGTATGGCTGTGTGGGGGGGTAAATTAGTGTAAGCATGTGTTATTTCTGCGTCTTTCTAGCCGCTCTGGTCAGGTGAGATAAAGGTTTCAATAAGAGCTGGAACTTAACCAACGCACATGTTTTAATATTATTCTACATATTCTGCTCTCAGAACCAAACCGATTAATGTTCATGACGATACAATAAATCCAGATTTAAAAAAATACATCAATTAATCAATGATTAGTATTTAGCGGTGAATGGACACATACCAATATCAAAGCTGACTGCCCATCACAGACTCTGAAATCACATCATATGATGTTCTGTGGAAACTGTCGGTGCAAACTGCTTTGAAGCCATAATTACCAGCAGGCGGCTCCTCTCTGAACTATTTTCTTTAAAACACATGAATCAAATATTGCAACTCGCTCTCTGGTTTGCAAATTTACCTTCATTTTTTTGTGCTCGGAAGCCATCTCCCTCCAATAAGAGCGCTCTGATCGAACCTTGTGTTCTGATTTCTCATTTTCAGAGAGAATCGCCTTTCTAAACATTTAGTTTGTATTTTAGAGGCAGGATGATGAGACGAGATCAGGCCTGATGACGCTGGTGTCGGGTCTATTTCCTCTGTGTGAGGGTTTCTGAGAAATGAACCATTCAGTCAACTCTGTACCAACAAGCACACATTCAATAATAAACTAGTTTTAATCATTGAACACGGATGAATGAAGCAGTGATAGTACTAATCAGAGCCTGTTTTCAGCGTCACATGTCCCCTCAGGGACGATGCTGAGGATGCATCCTGGTATATCTGCTCTGCGTCATGCGTTTGCACTGCGTTCTACAGTCAATCCTTCATTTCATGCAACATTTGCTTTTTAAAAAGCGCAGAGAGACGCAGAGGACTCCTCACACTGTGAAACAGTCGTTCAACGTCTTTCTGCGGTTCTCAGGATGCCACATGAAGGACTTTTCTCAGCTTGTACATTGAAATTTAAAACAGAAAGAAGTGGCGGCTTGATGTTTTAAGGACCGGGCAGGGATGCTCTAATGAAAAACACTACTGAGTTGCATTATGGGAAACGTGGGATCAAGTGTTTTGGGAACTCAATGAATATGAGGGACTAAAACTTAACTGTATTTCAGCCTCTGGTGGTTTAATATTGAATTTCCTTTTGTGAATCCGTCTCTTGCTCATCTTGCTGCTGCTCTCTGAACGTTCAAATATGTCTCCAGGCAGAGGTTTTGGTTGCACCAATCAAACTCCATAAAAGCGAGCAGAAAACTGCATCTGAACGACCGGACGGCTGATCTGTCGGGGGCGCCGGCGAGGCTGCCAGGCGTCGCCGTGTGCAGTCTGCTCAGGGGTTCAGGTCTTCCCTGCTGGTCTGCAGGTAAAAAGCTGACCTTGTCTGATGGCTGTGAAGGTGATGACTGCTGCCTCTGATGGTGAAACTCAGAGGAACAAACGGAGCCAAGCCGGTAACCTTTGGGAGTTACGACATCACAGACAGATGGTGTGAAGTCGACACGAACTCGTCTTCAGTTTTACCGAAACCGCCTCCCTTCTCATCCCTCCGTCATTTATTTACATCCCTCCGCCTGTCGCCTCATCTCTAAATACCGCTCTCTGTGTCTTCTGTCAGTAACTTTCCAGCCTTTCTTCATCCCCACCGAGAGACTCGACGCTCAGTCTCCCACAGAGACGTTCGGGGGATGAGTCTGGCCCACTTCCTAAATGTGCCTCAACAGTTAGAAAAAGATCCTTTGAGGCTGAAGAGGAAAAGACTAAATAGGTGAATACAGGAAATTGTCTGAGTTTCTAAGCACATTTTCTGGTTGGGAACTGTCAGCTGGCAGTCCTCCTCCCGGTGCTCAAATCAGCCCAGACTCTGCAGTCCGCTTTGTCCGCTGCCCCCCTTTCTACTCGTCCCGCGGGACTCTGTGGTCATTAAAGGAGAAATCCACGCTAAAACTCAAACAAAACTGGAATCGCTTTTGTAATTTGCCTTCCTGAGTCTGCCCGGCTGTCAGGAGTTCCTCTGCTTCCTGTGGGCGCCCGCCAGAAGCAGAAAACACGCCGTCACGTGCAGGTATTTCCTGCAGCGCCGACCGAGAGCGAAAGCAAGAAAGAAGCTGCAGCCGTGTACGATTTCAGCAGCAGGTGTCAGACTTCACTGATCTTCAGACGCTCAGACAGAAGAGGAAGAAAACAACCGGAGAGCAGGCACAGAAACCAGATTTCACAACAGGAAGAAATCCTGCAGGTGACTGTTTGAACGTGATGAGGAAGACGAGTGAAAGTGTCGGTGAAATAGAAGAAGGCGAGGTCGGTCGACGAGCGCCGGGAACAACAAATAATGAAACTTCTGCAACAACCATCACAACTCAGCTGAGTTCACGAAAGTCACAACTGTTTTTATCTTCTTCTACATTATGTTTGTGATTGTTCTCCTGAAAATCTGTCACACATGATCAAATCTAATTGATTGATTGACTGATTGATTGATTGATTGATTGGGTGGTGGGAACTTCTTTAGTTGGGAATTTAACAAAGTAATCAGACTTTTTGGAAACACCTCCTGATGAGAGCTGATTCGGGCTGTTCTCCACTGATCTCCTCTCTGTAGGATCCACACATTATCAAATATGAAGGATGGGAGGTGTCTTGTGCGAACCAAGAGTCTATTCTGAACCTGGTCTCAGTGCCACGTGGTCAAATACTGACGTCACGTCCCTCGGAGGGCGCGAGACTCATCAGGCTTTCAGCTTTAAAGTGAATCCAATGTAAAAGGACACAGGTCGCAGCAACTGCTCCACCGCAGAAAGAGCAACAAAGTCCTTGGAGGGTGGAGGTCAGTGGAGGTCAGAGTAGACTGGTGGGTCATACACAGGACCTTCAGACCAGGAGACCAGGGTTCAAGTCTCATGTGAAACCAAAAGTCTACAATCTCCTCCTAAACTGAACCAAACGGCGTCCGTTCCTCAACGTTAACCACGTGTTAGAAAGACTTCCTGGCAGGAAGGTTTTGCACAGACATTAAAGGCATCTTGTGCGTCTGTACGAGGCGTGGTACGTGGTGAAGCAGCGTCGGTATCTGACGACGCGGGGTGAGAAGCTGTCGTCCAACCTGCTCCCAGGTGTTAAGTATATAAAGTGCTGTGCACGCAGCGTTTCGCTCAGGCAGCTGCGATGAAAAGAAATCGTCCTTGAGTGCTGATGCTCATCAGGCCGAGGAGCTCCGGTCACTGCACTCACTTCTAGAGGCTGCTTCATGTTCTGACAGCCGTGGATTGAAGCTTAAAACTGAATTACTGCTGCACACGTTTCAGATATGAGAATTACTTCATGCCCAAAATCTTTAATGGGATGTAAATGAGTAAAATCCACATGAGGAACTTTCCAACACCTCACATTCTGTATAGACGCTCGACTGACAATCTGCCTCATCACAAAGTGATCCAGGTAGATCACCAGGTGACTCACTACAGTACAGTACAGACTTCCTCAGTCTTTTCTCAGGAAGATAGATTTTTTGTTCCTCTTTATTTTCCTATTTCTAACAGCACTGATCCAACCTGCTGATACCTTCATTCTGCAGAACCAGAACCTCAAGCATCGTTCCCAACGTTCCCCCTGCTCTGCTTCAATGAGTCTTTCTCTCTGGTCTGCCTGTGTTCCATTCTAACCTGCGACTTCTCCCGCTCCAAGTCACCCCTCTTTTCTTTGCCATATTACTCCTTTTCCAAATATCTCTGAGGTCAAACTTACACCAATCCAACCTGGCAACTCCACGCTGTGTGAATAACTCCTTCCATCAGGCTCCTGAAGGAAATAACCTCCTTCTGCGGCTGATAGCATTTGAAGTGGCAACACAGAAAGCAGTTTTGCTTCGACCTGGCAACCGTAGCCCTCTCTGCCGTCTTTATTTTGCCCTCCCTCTACCCGATGGCTCCGTCTGTTTCTCCGGCCTGGCAAATTCACACTGCGTTAATAAAACCTTACCTCCGCCATCGTGCATCAAGTGACCTCCTTGTAGGGCTGTCATCAGTACACAAACAGTGTAACGTCGCATCAAGTGAACGCGGCAGCGCTGCTCCTTCTTGCTCTTCTATCTCAAGCCAGATAAACTCAACTGTTTTCTCTCGTGGCTCAAAATACTGTCCGGGTCAGAAGCTGCAGTGCTCAAACCAGAACCGTCTCTGTGGCATTTGTACCTCTGTGAGGTGTCAGCTTCTGAGGCAACATTAAAAAACTTCATCATGAAATGCAGCCTTGGGTTTTGCAGAAACGTGCGTGTTTGGCAACAGGGATCAACTGAGAGGAAGAACTGGTGTTCCAGGTGAGTCCGTGCATCAGCAGAGAACACATCAGGGTCGTCTCAGCTTGGGTTTGGAGGCCAGAATGATGAAGAGGAAGTCTGCATGACAAACTGGAGGTGTGAGGTTTGAAAGATGTGGGCCTTCCGCAGGCAGGTAAGGTGTACACACACACACACACACACACACACACACACACACACACACACACACACCAGCGTCTCTCTGTGTGCCTTAATTTCATCCACTAACAGGCCTCATTGGGACGGTTGTCAAAACAAGCAGCGACACTGAACCATGTGACGTCATCTGGCCGCTGACGGTTTTAACCACAAGCGTGCATCAACATCCAGCTGCAGCAGCAACAGCAGGCTGACAACAACGTGCTCCCACACATGGTTTCCTCTCATCTCACCTCCCTGCAGGTGTAGCGGTCGTACTCGTGCGTTGTGTTAATATTACAGCCACAACTCACTTCAGTTGGCATCCAGACACGCCATTTATTGGTCCTGGTACATGAAACACACATATACAGTCGGTCCCCGTCGCAGCAGCACACACACACGCACACACACACACACATTCCAGTCAGAAATTAAAATGAGGGAAAACCAATTAGCTAACACAAAAGTCTACTACGTCAACTTTTTATTAAAAAAAGGAACGTGCTAAACCATCATGGGAGCGAATTGATACCAAAACATAAATTAAAGTACACATTTAACAATAAAAAACAAAGTTTAATACAGACAAACAGCTGAGCTCGTGGCGTTCATACATACCCAGAGGACGGCGAGGTGCAACTGTTGCTATCCTCTGGGTTGCACAACCCCAGGTAGCAGGGCTGCTGCCTTCAATGACCCTCTGACAACATAAAACTCTCGGTGTGTGTGTGTATGGGTTACTAATGGCAAGTGGAATCATACCACTACTTTTACTCCGTTACACAGGGAATCACGTCACTTTATTTTAGGTTATTATAATCTGCTAATTCAGCACCACAGCAATTAATGCTTTTAACCCCTCGTGTCTGAATAAAAACCTCCACCACTGATGCTGAGACCACAACCTCTGAACAAACAGGTGATTACATGTAGCATGTTCTGAATGCCGTGCGGTCTAAACACTCACTTCCTTTCATATTTTCTACACACTGATCATCTGTAATGTTGCTTCTGCTGCTTTTTCTACACTTTTCTTGTGTCTCGTCTCTTGCAGAAGCTGTAGCGGAAATTATTAATGGAGGCTCTTCTAGAATTTTGGGTGCAAATCATGGAGACCTGTTATGATAATCTCTGGGCTTTAGTCAGTAAATTTGAGTAAAACATAGACTTAATTTATCTGAAGCCAAAACGGCACAAAAAAAGGACTTGAGGATAAAATCTGACATGAATCACATGAAATCTGAGATAATTCAAACTTCCTGTAAATATTCCAAATGAATCTGAGTCCGATGAATCACAGTCACAGCTTAACAGCCTCTGATCACCTGCTCTGTGTTGAACTGGCAAACGTCCTCATTCTGAACTTTGTCCCCGTCGCTGAATCATCAACGCCTGAAACGGTTTCCTGAGCTGAGCTGAGCTGAGCGACCCTCACGTCGGCCCGGCGCCACCTCGTACCCACCACACGTCACTTTAAGATGAAAAACAAACTGGTTGCTTTGCATTGCGTCAGAAAAACCTGCACCTCGTGTCTGTCTCGAGACAAATATCTCTGAGAGACTAATATTAAGATGTCTTCACCCTGGTGATCCTGCTCCAGTCTGGCAACCGAAACACATCTGGCAACAGAGTTTAAGCTAAGTTTAGCTTTAACCTGACAAGTGTCCAATTTTCCAAAACCACCTCAGCTTTTCACTGCAGGCGACGTCTCCTCACTGTTCATTAACTGATGATCATCTGTGATCATGCATTAAAAGATATGTTGGTATCTTACACTGAAAGGATGACTGGTCTCTGCAGTTCTTCCTCTTGACCATAGTGGGTGCAAGGAGATCACTTTGTAAAGCAGTTTCAATACAAGCGTCCTCACAGTCACAGTGTCCACCTTTCCTCAGTCATAGTTGGTTCACAGAGATTTATCTCCTCGCATGGTGAAGGGTACAGATTCGAGACGGAGGCGGCCTGGTTTCCCTCCCTCGTGCGGCCCTCGTGAGCTGACGGGGTGCTGGATGAGCAAAGCCTGGAAGAGCCCAAGTTTAAAAATACACTGTGGGCACGTCCCAGCTTATTATATTTCCACAAGACACGAGGAAATGGAGCTCATTACAATACGCCTCTGGAGGGCGAATCAAGTCACGTGAGAAAAGACAATGCCTTTGTTTCTTAACCTATATATATACATATATCTCCCAAACAGGCAACCAAGTTCTTCCCATCCTGCTTTTAAAGTTGCCACCAACTGCAACAAACAAATTCCACCTAAAAATGCTTCGTCTGGAAAGCCGTCACTACCTTCAAACCTGGCAACACAGCTGCTGGGCTCAGAACACCAGCTGTCTAAAATTACTCCAACCTGGCAACTAATATCCACCTCCGCAAATGCCCTCACCTGTTTCTGCTGGTAGGAGATCCTCTAACCATAACCTTTCCACTGGATTAACAGCACTCCAAACTAGCAACCTTGTCAGAGCGCAGTGTGCTTCAAACAAACTGCAGCAACTGAGCTTCCATGTCTCCAAATGACCCCGTCCTCTCCTCTCCCTTAAAAGAACCAGATCGACATGGCAGCTGTGCCTGTTCGTCATTAACCTTTGTACCTGTTAAACATCCTGACAACATCTGCCTCCACACGCCTCCCCTCCGCCGGCTTAAAACTCAGTCCAACCTGGCAACTCGTGCCCCGCATCAACCACTTCACGTCTGAAGAGCCCGACGTGGCGACGGGATTCTTTCCACTGTGCTCCCTCCTCCACTTAAAATCACTCCAACCTGGCAACTCTGCGCTGCTCGTAAACCTCGCCGCAACCTGGCAACCGCAGCAGGTGCAGCGCTCTGTGGTGAGATAAGCTGAGAGGGACAAACTCTCCCCAACCTCCCTCCTCCTCCTCCTCCTCCCATCATCTCCTCTCTGTACACTGCAGCTTTGTTCAGCCTGTGTATCAGCCTCTTTAGCTGCACACACACAACCAAACTGATGTGTGTGTCATGTGTAGAAAGTGTGTGTCTTTGACAGTGCATGGTGTGTGTGTGTGTGTGTGTGTGTGTGTGTGTGTTTGAACAGCACGGCGTTGTTCACAGAGGGAGGAGGTTGGGAAGGATGGATCAACGTTTGCGACCTCGATCTTTCCGTTAGCAAGTTAAACTTTAAACCCGGCCGAGCCTCAAAGCCAGTGGCGTGCACGCTCCCATGGGAGCCAAAACATGCGCTAAAGTGCCTTCTTGGACTCCAAAACGTGTGCTAAAGTGCCCCCTGGGAGCCAAAACGCGTGTTGAAGTGCCCTCTTCAGTGGCGAGGACGCGCTATATGTGCCCTTTTTTTCCTTTTCACCCCTGCCCTTCAAAAAGTCTGTGCACGCCACTGCTCAAAGCCCTCCTGCACATTCACTCAAAAAGGTGTTTGTCTCATTGTTTCTTCACTCGCACGTTTGACCTCGACTGTGCACAATGAAGCTCGTGCAGCTTGAAAAGCAGTCGTGGTAAAACATGCAACTTACACAATGATGCCGACGAGAGACGACAGGACGAAACGCAGCTTGAATAAAAATGACTGATTTCTCTGAGTTTCAACATCGTTGGAAAACACAACTCAACGAAACGTAACGCAGGGCTCGTTGTTTTTAGACATTTTAATGTGAAATGTTACAGATCACACCTGTAAACAGCTTTAAAGCTGGTATATGTGTGTTTCCTGTGCACACAAAGACACAAAGACACAAATCTTCAAAATGTTTTGTATGATGACATAAGATAAAAACATTTATTATGCTATAGATATATAATATCTTTGAAGGACCAGAGGGGTCCCCTGGAGATGGAGGAAAGCAAAACGAAGAACGTCTGGTATCTCTGGGACTTTGTCTTCCATTCATGGACGGAGAAGGTTCAGTTCAACCTCGGCCTGCGGGCGAGTTTACATTCATCCTGTATAAGCCGAGTCTGCCTTGGTCTCAGCGCAGACTCCGGCTGTTCTTTGGGTTTGACCACATGTGTGTGTGAATATATCTGCCTTTAAGAAGGATCAACTTGTGGCCTGATTGATTTTGGCTTCATCAGATCGAGGAAAAAAGAATCTGCCTGTTCAGGAACTACAAAACCGATGCTTTTAATCAAAATACACACCTGTAAGTGACGTGTGCCCTGCTTTGAAAACACGTTTTCCTCTGCTGTCAGGCCAGAGGAGCCGAAACCAAAACCAAAATCATTTAAAAGATGGAAGAATAAGTGATTGGCAGCATCACCCCTTTGGTCTTTCTCTCTATAACCTGTGTGTGTGTGTGTGTGTTTGTGTGTGTTTGTGTGTGATACTGGCACATACTTGACCCCCCATCAGTCATCGTCATGGAAACCTCTAGTTGACTACAACCCATAATTGCCATATGGCCGTGGTTTGGGATAATGGAATAACATTACTGGTGTTGATAACCTGTGTGTGTGTGTGTGTGTGTGTGTGTGTGTGTGTGTGCAGAGGTTTCTGACCCCATCATCACACAACACCTTCATCCTCCAGTCTCTCTGTGGCTTTCCGTCGCCAATCAATTCTCATCGTCGCGGCGACCATGGAATTCAACTAGAGCCGCCTCGTCACAAAGGCGCCACACGTGTGCATACAACTGTGTGTGTGTGTGTGTGTGTGCGCACGCTTTAACGGTGACCTTGAAAATGTGTCAGAAAGCAAAATCTGAACATTTAGAAACACTGCAGACGCCAACAGAATGAACAGGAGAGGAGTGAAGAGGAGGAGGGAGGGAGGGGAGGAGGAAGAGTGGGAGTGAAAGGGAGCATTAGAGGAATTCTTCCTCAAAGTGAGGTGAGCAGATTTGGGCCTGAGCATTACAGGTAAAAATATCGTTATTGATCAATATCGATAATGCTATGTGCTATGATATGATCGTTTTACTGCCCAGCCCTCAGGAGATTAATATGACTTTAATTTCTGGAGGTTAATGCTAGCATAGCATGAAGCTAGCTAGGCTTTTGCTCTGATGTGTTTAATCTGCACACGCTGGGTTTCACGTTACAGACGTCCGCCCTCACCTGACACGTTTGAGGCTTATTAAGCTGCAGGAGAAACGAGCAGCGGCACTGAATCACACAGTAAAAGGCCACTCATTTAATGAGTGAGGTGACTGTTCAGACCGTCACAGTAACTCTAACATCAGAGTCTGTGTGATGCAGCTCAGCAGCTCATTGGCTGATGGATCACATGCAGTCGTACACTCGCAGTAATTAATAGGAGCAGCACATCAAGCTAAAAAAAAAAAAAGAAAACCTTGAAGTTTTACAAGTTGGAAAACACTGAGACAAACAGCTCGGTCAGTCATAATTAGCTGCTGATGTGTGAGGACAACTCACCACTGCACTGCAGGTCAGACAGCAGGCCGAAGTTAGTTTGATAATCACACAGCCACTGAGCTGCTGAGCCTCCTTTTGAAGTCAGACTCGATTTCGTGACAGACCTAAAAAAAAATCCCATTATGAGGAGAAGAGAGAGAGAGGGGAGAGAAAAGGAGGTGAAAACCAAATGAAATCCTCCTCCTGCCTGAGCGCTCTCCTCTCTCTGCTCCTCGGCAGTCTGATGAGGAGGGACCAGGCAGGGCCTCGCCACATCTTCCTCTGAATGTTCTTTGACTCGCAGTGCAGGTACGACGTTCGGCTGCCTGAACCGAACATGTGATGCTTCCTCTTAAAGGGGCAGGTTATATTAATATTATTTTATTCTGCTCTTCCTCCATGTTTCCCTCATTAGAGCTGTAGTACACAGCAGCAGGAGAGGAGGAGGAGGAGGGACAAAGAGGGAAATGACCTGCAGCGAAGGGCAGACAAAGGGACCAGACGCTAACCCGTTCTGCAAACACTTCCAGGTACAATGTGTGAGAGCTGGTCACCTGTTCAAGGCCGCTCCGACAAAGAGGAGGCAGCATATCACCACGGTAACCACTAACTGGACACTCGAGTCTTTTGGTGCTTACGAAGGTTTGACGACAAGTAAAAACAGGTGTGTCACTCGCTGTGTGAACTGAGGCTTTATTTCAAACAGACCACAGCTGGTGATTGTTGGAACAGAACAAGACGGTTTTGTTGTTGCTGCATTTTGTTCCCGCTGAGCTTGAAAGAAGTGTGTTTCCTGCTGAGTTAACTCGGCAATTAAGCTCAAGTTAGCTCAATAAAGACAGAAACTTCAATTCAGAAGGTATATTTTTATTTTTAAAAAGTGCTAGAATATTTGCTTTCTTGACATTTTGTGAGTTTATTTTATTTATTTATTAGACAAATTCCCAGCTGAAACTACAGGGGGCTACACTGGCGCCTCGTGAGGTACAAAGCGGTATTACAGGAAGGGCTGCGGCTAGCTGGTTAGCATGCTAACGTCAGTATGTCTGCAGCACAATACACAGACATCTGCGCCAATCATTGGTTCAATTCATCAAGACGGCAGAGAAAGAGAGGAGGAGAGAGACCTGGGTGCACCCAGCAGGAGCTTTTAACCCACCTCCCATTCAGAACAGGGAGAAACCGTGTTGATTGAGACGCGGCCGACAAGACGACACGCTACAGCTCATGTCAAGCTTCCTGAAGTCTGAGAGTGTCTGCTGGACCTCACATGTTTTAGCCTCTTCATCGAAGAGGAAATGAAGGGAAGAGGACAGAAGGGAGGAAAGGACGCTGACAATGAAACATGGAGAGAGTAATAGAGTGAGCTCCTGAATGAAAGGCAGGACAGTCTGAAGGTAAAGTGAGGACAGAGACCGAGTTTTCATGACGAGGAAGAAGCCGAGCAGAGCGAGAAGCATCTGAAGGACTCTTCATTTAATTAGATTTAATGTGAGGATGATTCAGCGAGGAAGAAGAACACGGCGATGGATAATGATCAGACTGCAGCTCCTCAGAAGCTCGGCAGCCTCTCATGTCCTCCTCCTCCTCCTCCTCCTCCTCCTCCTCCTCTCATTCTCCATTTCTGTCATCAGAGGGAAACTTCTATCAACATCTTCAGAATCTTTCTCATCTCATTTTGTTTTCTCTCTTTCATCTCACAGCTCAGTGCGATCGTCCAGCGCTTTTATCTCCCGTCCAGACGCTCTCGTTCTTACTGTGTCTGTCCATCTCCTCAGACTGTCCATCAAAGACTCCATGTCTCCTCTCTGTTCTCCTTCTCTATACAGAAGGGTCGTGCCACTCAGATTTGTTGATTTTTGCATCTCCACCTTCCCCTGTTGTCCTGTATGTCTGCCGCGCTGGTCTCCTTTGGAAACGTTAAATACACATGGATGGAGAAACGTTTCAGAGCATTAAATCCACCTTTTCTTCCTTTTCTGATGTTCTTTCTTCAATGTTCTCACAATCCAAGTACAGGTTGACCCGCGTTGCCAGACACAACCATAATCCAGACCTTCATCGAGTTACAGTTTACATTTCAGGCTATAACCGTCAGCGCGATCTGTCTTCATTAGACTGCGACCGAACCGCAGAGAGGCCGAGTCTTCCAGTCGTTCAGTATTCATTCACTCAGCAGGAACATGTCCATCCACCTGCTTCATGCACACTTTTCTTTAACACATTGTGTTAAAGAAACAAGCCTTTATTAACCTTTGATGCTTCTATTTCATCTTTTATCTTATTTTCATTATCACTATCACTAAGTGTTTTTTTTCTCCATCTTATTCTCCATAATTTTTGTACCGGTGATTTCTTTGTTGTGAAGCACTTTGAGCTGCAATTCTTGTATGAAAGGTGCCATACGAATAAAGTTGATTATTATTATTACTATCACAGTGCCTTCTTCTTCTTCTTCTTCTTCTTCTTCTTGTCACTGTTACAGGCCTCCAGAAGAGAAGAAGAGTAGAGACAAAAGAGGAAGAGGATTCAACCTCAAAGCAGGGATTCTTGTAACATGTCATATGAACCTTTCCACGTTCTCTTAGAGCTCCATAAAGTGGATCCAGATCAGCAGGTTTCTCCCACTGGTTTGGAAGCAATTTTGATTTTTCTGCTCTAATTTCATTCGGCCAACTCCAGAGTGAAGACGATTTCTGACTCTGAGACAGCAGCAGCTCCTGTTCTGATGAAAACACAAACCTCTCTGCACATTCATCAAAAGCTGGAAAACATCCACAGACCCGTGAGTCTCTGCGTCTGCCGTTTAGTGAGATTACAGTGTGTAACATTACCTAACAATGTAACCATAGCCAGAGAGAATACCACTCATTTTACCGTCAGCAGACTGTCTGGCTGCTGGTCAGTCTTGTTCTGATTTATGATTTTCTTTCTAAACAAAACAGAGACTTAAACATACAAAAAATAAAAATGATGAACGATGTTTCTCAGGTTTGTCTTTGAATTCATAAGTGATGGCTGATGCTGCTAACAGACACTCAAAAGCTTTAAAAATGTCTGTTAGTTAGTCTGACTGTGCTTTTTTACCGTAAGAAGAGCTCTCCATTATCTGATTAGTTAGAAAACAAATCAGTAATCAATCAGCCAGAAAACAGATCGATTTGTTCACTTCCTACGTCTGACTGGAAGAATTCACCACATGCTCATCTCTGCTTCTATCCAGACTTCTCAAACACGGCAGCTGCAATGCAAACATTCATCTTCTGCAGATCCAACAAAATCACTTTCAGATCGATTTGAGATGAAGCAGATTTAATTAATTTAATTAAGCTGCAGAATCACGATTCACACCGGCTGAAACGTTTCTTCATGCTGTCGAACCTCAGGCGGAATATCTCTGCTTGAAAGTGGGAATAATGAGTTTTTACACGATGAAACACAATATTCCAGCAATAATATAAAAGTTAAGAGTTGTCATCTGAACAGTTTCAGCTGGCTGTGATGTTTCAGCTTCTGCTATAAACCGCTCATTAAGTCTGACCAGTCACATCACTGACTGGTCAGACTGGTGCCATCTCGTTAGGCTGCATCACTTGCTAATTGGTTGTTTTCCACACTTACATCCATGAGCTAAATGTGGTAAAATGTCATCCAGGCAGTCAGTAAGTGAGAGTGTGAGGAAGACGGTTATCTAGTCGGTGAGTCAATAGAGGTCGGTCAGCCGGTCGATCGGTCAGCTGATCAATATTTCATTTTCTCACCAACACAGAGGATTTGTCATTGAGAAGCCAAAAGTCAACCAAGTGAGGACACTTTTAGGAATCTCTAAAATACAGAGTTATTATAACCAATCATTAACACACACACACACACACACACACACACACACACACACTGCTGATTGACCTGGAGTGGACCTCTCTGCCTTCATTTTCTCTGTTCTGCGTTAATCAGATGGAGATTACAGAAGGAGAACAAGAGAGGGTGTCTCACACACACGCACACACGTGCACACACACGCACACACACATGCACACACACGGATAGAGAGAGAGAGATAAAGGATGAGGGGAAATAAATAAATGCAGAGACAGGAGAACAAAACACTGAGCAAGAAAGCAAGAAGGAAAGAAGGAGGGAAGGATGGAAAGGAAGAAAGAAAGAAGGAAAGAAGGAAGGAAAAAGGAAGGAAAGAAGGAAGGAAGGAAGGAAAGAAGGAAGGAAAGAAGGAAAGAAAGAGGAGTAGAAAGCGAGCAGAGCGATGGATGGTGGATGGAGTGATGGAGGGAAAGTGGCTGCTGGTTGGATAATGACATGACAAGAGTCTTTGTAGTGTTCTTAACTGCTGGCTGACAGCCAGTTAGTCGGCTGGAAACACTTGTGCTTATAACTGTGAAGGACTCCCATTTATAGTCAAGTAGACCTCTCTCTGCCACTCTCTCTCTTCTCGCCCGCCGCCCTCTCTCATTCTGAGCGAGGTTTTAACTTGTCAGTCGGTGTTTATCACATCATTTCTGTCCAGATTTGAATGCAGAATTTGGGACAAATCTGTTGTTCCAAATAACACTGCTATGAAAAAACAGCATGCAGTATGTAGTACACGCAGTCATACTGAGATGACTCTCTCTATAAACATATCTGCACATGAATGCTGACAAACAGCAGATAAAAAGCTAAAACTGTGCAGATGGGTTCCACCTCTTTCGCTCTCCACACGGACTGTTTACCTGCATGCAATCAAAGCTCATTCAAACCTGATTGGTCAATACAACTACAGACAGAAACCAGAATGCTTGGGATATCCAAATCTTGTCCACTGCCGACAGATTTCATACGCTGAAATCTGTTCATAGACACGAACAAACATGTAGTAAGTTATTGTAGATGTCCACATACTTTTGGCCATGTCATATTCTTCGCGGACGATCTCATGTTCTTCACATCCTGTTGTATTTTCTTCTGTTTATATGAAATTTGTACTGAGTTGCACATATTTCTGCATTATTCCTGCTCTACTGATAAAATCATCTGTGGTTCAGTAATTCATTAATTGTTTCTTATCATTACTTTAGCTTCCATAAGGACTCATTTCACTTTCCTTCAGATGATCCTCCATTCCTCTCTCTGTATATCTTTCTCTCTCTGACATTTCTGCCTCTCTTCACTCACTTCCTCTTCCTTCAGCCTCCCTTTGAGAAGTTTCACCATTTTCAGCACTCCAGAATCATCCATCACTGAAAAGGCTTAATGCAGGATTTACCTGCGTTTGAGTGGAGCTGCTGCTGCTCCGAACTGAGCCGAGGTAAAATAATTCCACTCCCTGTCACTGTCCCTGCACAGAGCACACAGAAATATTCAATTATTTAAAGAAAGAAGTACTAAAAAATGAAGCCCAATCTTGTCAATTAAAGTAGATCATTCTGATATTAGACTGCTAATTGCGTTCTGTCATAATCCACAAGAGAACAAGCAGCACAAAGGAACCTGTCATTACACAGAGGAAGAAATGTTACATTAACAGTCCTTTAAATGACTCATTTCATCATTTTAGTCTTTTATTTAAGCCTCAATTAGTTTGAACACTTCTCTCTATTAAAGCACCAGCTAATAAGGAGTATTTCAGTAGAACTGAAGGATTCAGGGTCGCTCCTCCATCCTGATGTTTGTTAAATCCTCACCACTTCACTGCGCGGCTCAGACTCAGCCGGTTTCTGCAGAGCAATCGACAGCCGAGCCTCAATGAATACGAAGCTCTTAAAATGCAATGCGGCAACACAAAGAGCCTCCTGCTCGGCGGAATAAGCCAAAGTGTAAAAAAGCAGAGCAGAAAATCACAGAGGCGGGAGTGGCTGCTTTAATTTGGAGAGAAAATGAGGTAAACAAGTTCTCTGAGTTGAGAGAAAAAAGTGAGGGAGAAGCCGCCGCACCTGGAGCACCAACGCTAAGAGGAAGGAGACCGTCCTCTGCAGGACAACGACAGCACCGGTTCAAGCAGCACCAGAGGAGGCTTCTGCCGCACCAGGCCGACCCGTCCAAAGCGTTATCCAGCAGTGCCAGCGGGTGAAAACACTCGGTCAAAAAGCCTTCAGGACATTTTCTGGACGAGCGACTGCTTGTGGTCGTGCAAAGCGTGACCGTTGTCTCTCAAAAGCAAAGATGGCCGAACAAACCGCACTTAACGTGACGATCAATGTTATTTTCTTTCTTCCAAGTTCCCCGACCTCCACCAAGCGGTGTTCTGTGCCTCATGCCGACCCAGTCTTGACCACAGCTACTGCTGTAGCTGCTATATGTAGCAGGGCGTCGGATTAGAAAATGCTAAAAGTCTAAATCGTTTTTGAAAAATTCAGTTCAGTTTCCAGGGATTGTTAGATGAGAAGCTGGTGAAGGAATCAGGTCCAGCAACAACTAGTGCTCGTCTTTTTCCTTCAGCAACAAGCAACAAAAACATTCCAGCAAACTGATTTTAGAAAATGTTTATTGGTCATCAAAGTGTTTCACAGCAGCAGTCGAGTCGATGCTCATGTTGAGTCATACGGACGAGAAAAAGTTGTTTCGTTGGCTCAGTGGCCAAAAGTTGATCCCGAAAGTAATCTCCCATTCAGATGTGACTTAAACTTTAATTTCCTGATCTATCTATAGACGCTACTTTGCTTGGCATGTCTTTCTAATGTCTTTGGCTCTCACCTCCCAACAGCGATTTATATAACCGGCATTAATATTTCAGAAACCACTGAAGGTTAAAAACACGGCTGAAGTGCTGCGACCAGATTGCATTTAGCTCTTCACGTATGCATGAGCTGTGAATCTAACACGAACAAAACACGAAGCCGCATTTTACATTTTAATGAGAAAAGTAGCCACCCTCTGCTAACCGAAGCCAAAGGAACAACGCTCCGTGCCGTTTGTTTGGGAGTCTGATCCAATCAGGCAACGCGGCTAATTGTTCCAGAGAACCTGAACATGGCGTCGAGCTGCGGGTCGGCACCGAGGTTTTTCTTCTGAAAGAGTTTCATGAAAACAGCTGTTAACATTAAATATGGAGGATGACAAGTGATGTGTTTTAAACAATGTGAAAGGAAAGCAGAGTGATGACTTAGCTTAAACCATGTTGACTACATGAGGCAACAAGAGGAACACTAAATATATCTGTTAACACAGACAACAGGATGCAAACATGACAACACAATATTCACCTGGACGTGACCTCCAACCACACCTGCAACCCAGAATCTCATCTCCAGTCAAACAACCTAAACAACAGTGCTGCACACGATAACATTTCCTTTTTTGTTTATAATAAATTACCTTATGCCATGGTCTGGGTAAATACTCGATTCTGATTGGCTGCAGGGTGTCCGTTAAAAAGTGTTATAGGACACCTGTAAAAGAAGTTCCGGTCAAATAGCCTGATTGTTCTAAATTATTGCGCTGGCTCAAGCGCTAGTTGGTAACCGTGGCAACAGAAACTCAGAACATACGTTAACATACGTTATTTCACAAAACATGAGTGATTTTATAGTTTCATTTAAGCTATTTGGTGAATTTGATCATTTGATTGATAATTTTGAACGATTGAATTACTTGCTTGACACCCATTTAATGATCAGAGTGAGGCTACTTCTTGCAATAAAAACGAGTTAGGAAACTTTCTGTGGACTTTGATTCTTTGAAACAAATTTTCGCATCATCCTCTGGACAAACACGAGCGGTAAGACGTGCACTTGTCCTCTGAAATGATACTTTGTAACATAACATAACGTCAAGCAATCATCTCACTTCCCTCCACTGATCAGGCCTAATATAAGAGCTGAGCTGCAGGTTCTGTGGCCAGAGCTGGTTATCTTGGCAACGCGTCACAACGAGAGATATTAAATAGTCCGCTCAGCCGCTTCTTGTGAAAAACTTTTATTTTAACGGTAAAAAACAACATTAACATTCATAATTGATTTAATATTTATATTTTTCGTAAGTGACCATGGTATAAGCGGGATAATGCCCAAAGAGGTGTCCATTATCAGAAATGAATGGACTTCGCGGTCGTCCATTCATTTCTGATAATGGACACCTCGTCGGGCATTATCCCTTACATATTTGGTACCGAAGAAATTGAGAAGTATGACCACTCAGGGTACATACTTTGTACATCACAGTTATTTTTATTGTCCCAAACAAACGCTGGTTGAACACCTCTGCTCTGCAGCTTCTCGTAGCGTGTTCAACAAGAGTTCAAACTCATGAAAAATATCCAATCAGTTCCTGAATTTCTACATCGTTTGTCGGCGCTGTGCATTTCTATAGATTTGATCCAATGCCATGTAAGAATATGCTCTGTAAGTATAATGTTATATCAGCAGTCGACACTGAACTGCCAACAGAGAAGTCAAAATTAAGAAAAGTTCAGGATGTGGACAATAAACAGCACAACAAATGACAAACCACATTCATTAAACAGTCCCTGCCCGGTGACGGTGAGGCACGCGGCTCGGTTCGTACGCAGCTAAATGAGGTCGGACTCTCGTGGAAATTAATCAGGCAATGTTTTGCTTGCAGGGCAGCGATAAGGCAGAAAATTACCACTTTCTCACGTCCCCACCGTTCGTTAAGGCCTCTGCTTTGCACAGTGTGGAGCTGAGTGACAGGAAGGACGGCGACTGCGTGGCCCTCTCACACTCGGGATGTACAGAGCTGCTTATTTAGCTCCTGTCAGACGGCCGTTTGGGTCGCTTTGACCCCATTTACACCTGGTGTTAAAATTGGATCCGTATCCGGATAATGAACGATGCGACTTTGTGTTTCCCACCTGCTATTTTTAATGTCTTCTGCTGGTCCTCGTTGAGACCAGATCTCTGTCCTCCAAAGTAAAACCTGTGCATGAGTGTTATGAGTCGTTGAGTTTAGGGAAACTATAGCAACTGTCGTTATTTGTCTGCTCTTGTAAATGATATGATATTCATCCTGCACACAATTTGTTGCTCACTTGCGATGTAACTGTTCACTTAATTACAACAAAAGCCTGATCCAGTTCACCATAGTTTGAGTCTCATGTCTACAAAAACAGGATTGTGGTGCAAGAGGGACAGAAATAAAATCTGTCCACTCAGCATGTGCAGTACGTGTTGTGTGTTTGTGCAGTTGCACTGCATGTGGAGGATGTTGCGTCACTGTCTTTGTGTGTATTGGTGTGTTGGTCAGGTGGAAAGCCTCGTGGCCGTCAGACCATGTGATTGAAGCACATTAAAAATGCATCGCGGGGGGGCGACGCTCAGCGCTTCTCCACAGTTGCATTGATTTCCTGAACAGGCGGCTCAGATTAACGCGTGATGCGTTAATGCTTGTTAAATATTCATGACGGCTATCACTTTACATCTGCAAGCAGATGTTTAGATACACACTGACCAATGCAGGCATTCACACACACGTGACAACGGATCATAGGTGATCATTTTAATCTCGGTTCTGTATCTGTCCATGACTTTATTCCCTTTATGCTTCCAGAGCAGTTTGCAGATATTTCGATTTGGACGATAACATAATGCTCATGAACGGAAAGTGTCAGTCTATGTCCCCCTTTCAGATACAAAAGACAACACTGTCCTCACCAGAACGAGACTAAGAGCCTGTAGCCACACTACTGCCACTGTGAGGCTGCACCAATGAGGCTAAATGCTAACGTGATACCACTCTAAACACACTCCCAACCATGCTGGGGCAAAGCAGGTATAATGTTGTCGGGATGCTAACATTAGCTAATTAGCACAAAACACGAAGCAGAGCGGAGGCCAATGGGAATGTCATCAGTTTTGAAGGTTATCTGGTTACTGGAGAGTGCAGCGAGCAGCGAGCCGCCGGCTGAAAACCACCACGCTGGTCACTTGTTTAAACGCTGACACAGAATGAACTCAACCAGCCCGTGGTCTTAAAGCCTCCTCGTCAACTGTCTCAACCCAAACAAGCTGTCAGACTCAGCTTTGGCCTCTGACTCACCGGGAACCTTCAAGGAAGAAGACAACACGGCCCGGCCCGCCATCAGCAGTCACAGTGCTACATTTACACTTCATAATGTCATACTGGACCGAATCAATCAAGACAAGAGACTGAGACAATAACATCACTCATGATTAGCATTTTACTGTCCCTGCTAGCAGCATCATTATACGATCTAACACGAGAGGAGACACCCCCCCTGAAACTGCCCCGCGTCTGAAATATTTGACGCCATTTGGTGAAGCCTCAGAATCAGAACTGTGAGGGCATCACGGCTCGTCAGTGATAATTAGAGTTTGCAGGGTTTCGCTGGATGCTTGTTTGTCCGCTGACTGTTTGGAAACAGATCTGTGGATCCACTGCTGAAAACTCTCTGAAATACTGGTTTTCTACATGTCTGCTGCTGACGGCCTCTGTTCTACACAAGGAAACGTCTAATCCTGGCAGTGATGGTGCTTCTTTCTGTGTGCAGGTGAACCAACTGCAAAAATATGCCAGAAAAGTCCTCATTAAGTGAAAAACGATATAAATTAATCAAATGGAAGAGAATGGATGATCATTGAAACTAATATTTGTTGCTGAAGGTTTCTGTCAGCTCATTAATCGAAGAGGCGAACGAGAAAGAGTTTCTTTTTATTTCATTTCTCACAATCTAAGAATCATTACAGCTACAATCATGATCAGTAATAAAAGCGATTATTAGTTGCAGCTCTAACTATCCCTTTCTCTTTATGTCGGGGTCAAAATTCTCCCCTCTGTGTCTCTACTTAGCATAAATGACTGATTGTGGTCCATCTGGTGTGTGAATGCCTGTGTGTGTGTGAGTGTGTGTGTGAGGGCATTTCGGCTGGTCCTGGCTTGCAGATAGACCAAAGGGCTGTTTGAGGCTTCAGACTCAGTTTTAAGGCTCAGGTTGAGGTTAGGCTGGGGGCTGGGGGCTGGGGGCTAGGGGTAAGGGGCTGGGGAGGGCACCAGGTTCACAAAGATATAAGTACAAGCATTCACTTCTTATAGGAGGTCGTTCAGGCACTGCAGATGATTTCTCCTACTTTAAGCTCCAATTTCCCTTCATGTGATGTGATTACAGTTAATATATATATATATATATATATATATATATATATATATATATATATATATATATATATATATATATATATATATATATATATATATATATATATATCAGTGATCTGTTATATATCAGTGATCTGTTCGTTGGTGGATTTGTGCATAACGGCCGTCCGTATAATGCAATCCAGTAACAGAAGCACCACCTGACAGCTCTGCCCTCAGGCCTGATTCAAACTAACAGCTAACACTTCAACCTATCAACTAATCAAGAAGTTTCTGATTCACACTGCTTCATCCTGCTTGATAGGGCTGAGAATCAAGAGCCAGCTCTAAACCGGATCAGCTCCAAACGTATAAAACTCTGGTTTTATCTGTTCCTGAAAGGGAAGTTTGGACCTTCTGAGCATCCAGCGTCACTATAAACTAGAGCTTCAAAGTTTACCAAAGACTTTGACTCAACATGTCAGAGACGTTGTTTGGAACAAACAGGGATCGATGTGGCGTTACCTTTCATTAAGCTGCCTCATGTTATTTCATCCACTGTCCAAACATCAGATTGTACTTACTGTAAATGTGCTGGTGGGGTGTTTGCAGCCCCTGGCAGGGCTCTGCCGGGTCTCCTCTTACTGCTCCGCTCAGCTCCATTTCATTTTTCTGACCACTTAATCCTGCGAAAATCTGCCAGCAGAAGTCACATTTCTGTAACCTCTCTTTTATCTGGGGAAGTCCGCTGCTCTAACCGCGAGGCATCTCTTTCCTGACGTAGCGGGGCGACCGAATGGATCCTGACAGTGTTATATTCTCCTTGCCGGGCTGCTCCGAGCGCTCCCAGACATTTATCATGTCGGTATCTGCAGACGCTTCTCACAGCCGGAGGAGCGCTTATTGTTCCTGCAGCAGCGACAGCAGCATCAGCCCTGAGAGCGCAGGTGATGCTGTTGCTCACCTGAGCTTTTTTTCTACATCCAGAACAACAAAACGGGAGCATCATTTCCCTACAGTCGTGCAAAATTAAACGCCACGCTTGTCTCAGAAATGGCCGCAGCTCGCCAACATGCTGGTGGAATATCACGACTGATTTTAAACTTTTAAGTTTCAGAACGTAGAGCATCCTGTCAGCGGTCAGGGGCGGACTTACCATTAGGCAAAACGAGGCAGTTGCCTAGGGCCCCAAGTTCCTGAGGGCCCCATAAAACTCCTCATACACTTATGGTTAATATAGTTATTACTTATTTGCGCACATTAATTATGTTTTTGATTAAAATCCTTTCGATAAAATGCCAGCAGAATGCTTATTGTATTATGTGTGTCTAGGGGCCCCCCCTTCAGTCTCCACTACATTGGATCAGTCCATCTTATTGCGCATGTGCAGAAAGGATCCAGGAAGACAGCGGCAAAACGTACGAAAACAAACGGCGTGAAGAGAAGAGACGAGAAGAGAAAGAAGATGAAAAGCAGTTACCCCAGCAGTGCTGAAAAAAGAAGGAAAAAGGAGGAAAGCAGAAAGCTGCTCTCAAAATTCCCCAAAGTGAGTACAATGTGTTATCATTTACTGCTGTAGATGTTTAAGGTTGAGCTAATTTTAAATGAATTAATTTACTGTTGGGCAGTTTAAGCAATTGTCACATCTTCACTAGTCTTTCCTGTGACATGCAGCCTGGTTTCAGCCTCGTCATGATGTTTCCAGCTGGCCCAGGATGATTTTTTGAAGAGTTTTGGCTTAAGAAGTCACCCCTCAAAGGAAGACTTTAAGTTTATCACAAATATTAGCATTAAATCATCATTTTGGGGGAACATGGTTTCCAATGAGCAGGACGGATTTGAAATATATAACCAGCAATGTAAATAATGTTCAGTAGTGGAGTAGAAAGTGCAGTATTTGCCTCTGAGATACAGACAAAATTGAAGTTGCATGAAATCCTCAAATTTCTACGTTAGCAACTGAGTAAATATTACTATTATTATTAATATTATTACAATTATGATTAATACATTTCACCACTATCAGAGAACCTACTGGTAGAAAAATAGTGCGTGCGTATTCTGTTAAAATGTTTATTTTAATTGACCTGTTGTTTTGTGTGTTGTCTTCTCATTTCAGAGGGCCCCATGCCCGCCTTTGCCTTGGGCCCCAAATTTGTTAAAAACGCCCCTGTCAGCGGTCTTACAACTTTATCAACCAACGACTGAAATAACATCCGTCATATTCTCGAGGCAGCACGTTGAGGCTTCGCTGTGTTCAAATGGTGAATAACTCATTTTCATCAAATCTTCGAGCTAATCTGTGCTGAGAGCAAACAGGATCCTCCACTGAGAGAGTGATCGTATGTCAACATCAGCGTCCAGCAGCAGAAAATACAACGTGAGCTGAGGGGAGCAGGAGAAGGCTGAGGTGGCTCAGCAGGATTTTACAGGTCAATTTCGAGAACATTGAACTCCACACACAGAAACAGCTCAACGTGAGGTAGCATTTTTAGCCTCGAATGCTAACAGCATGATCAACACTGCAGCTCGCGACAGGATTTAGTTTTTGGGAAGTTTGGAATCACCGGTTATGTTGATGTTTGTCTCCTTTCCTTTAATACCAGCTTGAAATGAAAAGATTTTGGCCCCATAAAGGTGTGAGCGATCATAACTGAAGCACAGCGGAGCCTCTTCTCAGAGCTGAGACTGAACTGTGATAACTGACCAGACCAGACCAGACCAGTCTCCTGTGTCTGCTGTGAAGCTTTAACAACAGCTTTGCTAAAGCAACACGCCTGTTAACTTACATTATGATGCATCTGACCCTGAGACAGGAACCTGGTCTGTTTAAACCTGCTGATTTCCTGTCGCTCAGAGGTTCTTTGTCTCCGCCAGTCGTCAGTCTGGTTATTGTCACTGTGCAGCGTTTTGTTCTCGCTGTACAAAACATTACTGTTTTTCTCCATAGAAAATAACTTCTATCTGTAAAGAGAACGTTCTCATTCAAACATATAGAGAAGAGCTCGCCGCCGTCTGACCTACATTAGCATTCAGTCAGAACGCTGCAGCTTTCTGCTTTATCACGAGCGTTAGAGCTTCACCAGAGTAGCTGCAGACTAATCGACTAATTAGGCCAAAAGACTTAATTTTTTTTTTTTTTTTTCATTTTGGATGCTGCTTTTCACTCCGCTTCATACGTGAAAGTCGAGCTTTAAAAGGAAACTTCATCTGAAGCGATGACAGCTGAGTGAAGGTCATCTGATGAGGCTGCAGACTGAGACTCAACTACCGTTTCCAAGGTCATCAATGAGCTGCCAAACAGTCTTCCTCCCCCTCGTCTCTCTTCCTGACCCGACTTCCAGTCCTGGGTAGACTAGTTATCTGTGTTTGTATTTCTGTGTGTGTGTGTGTGTGTGTGTGTGTGTGTGTGTGCAAACACAAAAAGCAGTTACTGTTCTGTGAGAGTGCAGTGTCACACACTCAGTTTAATTAACCCCCTCTTTTGACACAGTGCATTTGGCTTACCCAATGGCTGATGACACTGACACACACACACACACACACACACACACACAGGAAGCACACACGCAAGGAGCACACACATGAAGACACACACAGAGCAGATGGTTGCACTCTTGGATTCTTAGCATGCTATCGCTGCTTCTGTTTCAAAACACGAACATTAAACACATTCAGGACAATAATCGATGACACACACACACACACACACACACAAAAAAAACTGCAGTTGTCTCGTTTCTCTGAATTAAGGGTGTGCATTTAGCATCATGGTGACAGTACAGCTGCTTGCGTTAACACTGTAATCATATGTGTGTGTGTGTGTTTGTGTGCAAGCCACATTGTTAAACTTGAATGGAGACCAGTCAGGAAAGAGACAGCAGCCAGAGCAGCAGAGCGGCCATGCTGGACGACAGAGATGAAGATTTCTTTAACTTTATTCACATGTTTTAAAAGAGAAATAGTGACAAAGTTCAGTACTTCTGTCTGAATCCACCAGGCGGATCTAACGGGCGTCTTATTATCACTATCTGTGTGTTGGCTGATCGGTAGGTTTGTTCCTAGAAAGCAGTAAAATGTCACGCTCAGAATATATTTGGTCCAAATTAAAAAAGAAGCTGAAGGATCTGCTCTGCTATCAGATTCAGTCCAAATATCAAAATGAGCATCAGCCTCAAAAACCCAGTAAAGGTTGATCTGAGACGAGGCGAGATGAGCTGAGATGAATATATGTGAAGCCTCCCCGTTCATCGTCTTAATCTGCTGCTGCTGCTGCCGTCAATCACAATTCAGCGTCTTCATTCACCTCCTGAGAGGAAGCTGAGAGGATGAACGAACCCTCGCAGGTTTTTACATGTTTACTGAGGGCAAAGTTTGAGTGATAAAGGTGTACAGCATCCCCTTATTACTCTTCTTCTCTCCAGCCCCATTTTCTCCTGTTGTTAAAACTGCATAATTAATACATTTAGTCGTCCTCAACTCCAAGAATGAGATGTGACACCTGAGCAGAAAGATGTATGGAGATCAGAGTTTAGTTTCTCTTTGCTTTTGATGTTTATCAGCCAGGCCCTGCTGAGCAGTGGCGTGATGATGATGTAGAAAGGACTCCACTGATACAAGCTTGAGTTGAAGAGAACTTTAATAACAAGCAGTATCAGATCAGATGCCAGCCATCTGAGAGAGTTTTAGGGTCAGATCAGAAAAACTCTGTAGCATAATGGTCTGTCCTTCTCCACCCATATCTTACCTAACTCCCAAATAAGGCCATGTTCTGTACATTTTCTTACTGAGGAGTGCATTCCTCCACTCTCACCCATATATGTCCACCTCTGTTGGGGATTCACCTCTAAACAGTCCCCTGTTATACATTTCCACATCTGGACTCCCTCTTGCTGTCCTGTGCAGTCTCACATACCACGACTGAGAGTGTCCTGCAGTTTAACCATCAGTTTACCTCTTATCATGCTTAATCTAACATGTGTGATATTTGGTTCATCTGATCATATGCCTCACTTTCAAACCTCCATCCACAAGCCCATCAGCAAACACTCCACCAGACATGTGAATGTGGTCTGTAAACACTCGCATGTGAGGCTGAACGTCTGTTGTTTGGGGGATAAAACGCAGACTTTTCCGTTTGGTTGGAGTGAAACATCCCTCCAGAAACACCACGGGCCAATCTGAGGCTGACTCAGTGCCAGACAGGAAGAGTTTACACGCAAAATAACAGCTCACACCTAAACGACTACAGAGGTCACCTGCCAACAGCTCCCAAAAAAAGAAAAGACATGCGTGCGCGCTGGATAGCAGCGGCGACAGCATCGCAGACCTTCATCGTACTGGACCTTCATCGTACCGGACCGTCATGGTACCGGACCGTCATGGTACCGGACCTTCATTGTACCGGACCTCGACGTACCGGACCTTCATGGTACCGGACCTCGTCGCTCCATAGAGCTGTGACCACCTCACAGACTGGACTCAATGTTGGCGATGCTCCTCAGCTCATTATTTTTCAGTTAATGAGGTTTTTTTTTTCACCAGTCAATGTTAATTCAACACATTACAGCAGTTTGGAAGTAAACTTTTCATTCGTTCATCATAATTCACGCCGGTTGCTTCGCGGTGTTCATTTCCAGAGCCATTCGGGTCTGTGGCTTTTAATTGATCATTCTGGAGCCAATTTGGGGCCGCTGACTTTGGTAGTTAGTTTTAAATGTAATTTCTAAGTGTTGCTTTTAGCTGTTCATCTCGGAGGCAATTTAGGTCCACTGATGGTCGAGTCTACTTAGTGACGGCGCTGATTGATTCAGCGGAACAGGGAAGGCAGAGGTGAGACTGTAGCGGCTGAAACAAGAACACAGCATGTGGGTGGAAGCAGGATATACCGTCAAACTACACAGGAAGGCAAATCACAGCTGCTGTTGGCTTCAAATGCCAAACTTCACGGCAGAAAAAGTCCTTTTAAGTCAAAGATACAGGTTAAAATAATACAATATGGCCTCAAAGGCTGAAACGTTAGCATTAGCAGTAGTTTGAAAGCTAATCATAGTCCAGTCCGTTAATAACGAGTTCACGTGAGATGTGGAAACCAGTGAAGAAGAACATGTGTTGACACGTCTGGAGGGGAGCTTCAAAGTCTTCAAAAACACCAACACACAACCACTGTCCAACAGTTAAAGTGTCGTCATTCATGTTCTGGGGCAACCTTTAAGTGGTGAGTGAACAAACATCACTCAACCTCTGACACGCTGTGGCCGAAAACAGCGAAAGCCAGCAGCTCTTCAGCTCCAAGTCCGAGCGAGCTCGAGTCAGTGCATCACAGGTGTGGAGGTGTTCACTCCCTCATCCTCTTATTCATGCAATATTCAAACAAACCTAATGCAGATGTGACTCCGGCGTTATGCAACGTGTGAAATGTGGTTATGTTAAAGGTGCGTCTAATGTTATTCATGGAGTGTGTGCAGCATGTGTGTGACAGCAGCTGTAAGAGCTGGAGCTGTGCACAGGACACTGCGCTCTGATCTCACACACAGGTACGAATACTCTCCAGCAGCGTGCAGCGCAACCTCGACTGCCCGCCTTCAACCTGCGTCCGCCGCCGTCATTCAGAGAGCCGCTTCATTTCCCCCAAAATATGTAAATTTCACAGGAGACCGTGTTCGCCGCTCAGGTATCAGCCAAACCTCCTGGTGCGCGGGAAACATTTAGACTTTAATCCAGAGCTGACTGTGATTTGACTGCTAGACAGCGTTCAAGAGCATCGCAGCTCATTAATACTTGATTGTGACTCCTGTTAAGCACATAGAGTTCCATATACGCACAGTCTGAATCGAGGTTGTGAATAATTAAATAACGCGCAGTATGTTTGATATCAGGCTGGCTGGTGGCGACGCAGGCGCGAACCGTTGCCTGATGCACTTTCAGACCCAGCATTCATAGATTCATTTAGCATCATCACCAGCAGCGTGTTGCAGTCCGCCGTGCACGCTAACGCAGCGTGAACCCAGAAGCTTGACCTCCTGTTGTGTGTGCTTAGCTTCATTAGCATGAGGAGGACTGCGTGGAAACAGCTTGCTGATGGTAATTTCTGCTTAAAAATATACTTACAAGCTTTTATCCAGTAGATCCTGCTCAATAATAATAATAATAATAAAAAGATGAGATGATTCAAAGAACGCTGCACACTCTCATTAAGTTTAATTACATACGAGTATTATAGAATAAAGTGTTTAAGTCTCTGCGAGGGCAAACCTGAAGGCTTCATTTTCCAGCTCTGCTGTCAGTTTAAACTTCTGACCTTTAATTATTGTTCCTCATTCAGACCAAATGATCAAATCATTGTGATGTTGAAGAGGCATCTGTCCTCCAGGTCTGAAGAGCCGGTGTTGACTGGTGGAAACACTCAGAGACAAAACAAACGGACTGAGAACGAGGCCGGAGCGGTGATGAAGAGCGGGCATTAGCAGTCGCTCGGGGTCGGAGGTCAAGACTCAGACGGTGCTTCAGAACGAACCTCAGTCCTTTCACATCTCCCTCCAGAGAGGAGGACAAGTTTGTCCTCGGCTTTCTTTGTGTTTAACACGTAGAGGCCTTTTCCCACGCCGCACATAACTCATGCAGACAGATTTATGACTTTCAGTTGCCCGAGGCCGCTCGGCACAGACGGCCGATCCGCTCGCCACGAAAAACAAATATCAAACATTTAGCTGAGACATAAAATATGAATATATTAACCCAATGGCACACATACAAATACAAAAGGATGGAAAGGGAGAAGGAGAGTGCAAATTAAATGTGAGCAGGAGACGTAGTCCCTGATTAATTGTTCGGCAAATCAACGTAAAAATTAATGAGCCGTCATTTATTCAACTAAAACGTTTCTTGAATGTGAGCATTTTCTACTTTCCAGTGTTTTCTGTCACTGCAGACTGAAAATCTTCGGCTTCAGACGACATGTGAAGATGTCACCCGAGACAAAAATACAATAAAATACTTGTAGCTGTAGATTTTTTATAGTTTTTAATCAGTATAACTTTTTCTATCTTCTCATTATAAATTAAATACACTAAAAAGGTCTCTGCAGTCAAGTGAGAGACCTCCAAAGTCATGCAAGTCAAATTTGTGTGTGTATTTGTGGAAGTACAGTAGTAGTAGCAGTAGTAGCAGTAGCACTGATGCTTCAGTCTTGCAGAGTACGCGTGCACGGAGCAGACGTTTCCACGGATGTTCAAGCTCTAATTGAAAGCTTCTGTTCAGGACTTTGCTGCTTTACCTGCTTTGATCATGTGATCACGTGAGTGGAATGTTTCCATGTCGCTAAACTGAATTCATTCGAGGTTAAAGGTGCATCGAGAGGAGGAAAACAAAAAGAAGTGGAGAGAAAGATGGAACAATGACGGAGAGGGAGATGGGAGAGCAGACTAAGACAAAGAGGCTGTCATGTGACAAGACGGCGAGATGCAGATAGAGGTGATTGTTCTTCCAGCGGAGTTGATATCGATTGTTTTTCCCGGCAGGAGACGTCCGTATTAGCGGAGAGAACGCTACGCGGCGTGACCTATTTACAGCTTCTATAATTACACACACAAACACACAGTCGGAGGGGAAGCACATGCACACAGGACAGGTATGCAATCAATCATAGACACAGAGAAACTGCAAACAAATGAGCTGCAAATGAACTGCTGATGAGATCAAATTCCACACGAATCCATGTCTGTTCCACTGCTACACACCCTGCTACACCCTGCTACACACTGAACACCCTGCAACACACTGCTACACACTGCTACACCCTCCAACACACTGCTACACCGCTGCACACACTAAACACCCTGCTACACCCTGCGCACCCTCCACACCCTGCTACACACTGAACACCCTGCTACACCCTGCTACACCCTGTAACACATTGCTACACACTGCACACCCTGCATGCCCTGCACCTCGCTGCACACACTGCACACACTGAACACCCTGCTACACCCTGCACAGCGCTGCACCTCGCTGCATATCATTCAGCAGGTGCTATTACGTCTCATGGTCATGCAGAATACTTGATTCTGATTGGCCCCGGCTGGTTTGAGTTGTTACTGGGCAAATATCTATTTTCACTGTTGATGTAAAGAAACATTTATTCCAATGATCGAACAGAGGGTGGTGCTTTGGGTGACCAACCCAGAGAGAATTATCACCTGACCTGATCACCTGAGTATCGCCTGACCGCAGTTCAGCTCATTGTTTTGGTTTTAAAGCTCCTCTCTTCAAGCTATAAACCCACAGTCGTGTACCTGCCCAGCACTGAACAACACACAGCTTCAGCCAGGTATTTCTGAAGCCTTCACCTGGTGACATGCAGGACATGCAGGACATGAACCGAATGAACTGTATTAAATACGCAAAAAAAAAGATGATTTCATATTTAAAGCAACTAGTTTTTCCTCATAGATCTGCTTTCAAGCCTCCATCCAATGAAAGGAAAGAATGCTGCACAGAAAACAGATGTTTCACATTTTCCACATTTGACTTGAAATACTTTCTGCTCTGCTGCTAAACTCAATGCTGGAGACTGATAATGTAAAAGAACCAGAGAAGAAGAAACGTCTGGCTGCATCAGCCTGTGCAGGAAGCGCAAAACCCGACTGAGGGGGCATCAAACCGCAAACACCTGAGATTATATCTCCATACAAACAGGAAAATGCACAGCGTTTCTCCCTCTTCATGCATCTCTCCTTCCTCTCTGAGCTCCTGACTGTGTCTCTCTCCACCTCCATCGCTCCTGCTTTCTTCAGAATTGGGCAAATCCACTTATACACATGAGGAGCAAGTAAGTGATCTGAGCAGGAAACTCAATGTGCTTATTCCACTGTGTGTGTGTGTGTGTGTGAGAGAGAGAGAGAGAGTGACAGACGGGTGTCGGGGGATGGTATAATCATTTCTGAAATGCAGCCGGACCGTTTGGTTCTATAGCGGCAGGAGAAAAGTGGATCTAAGGAGGACAGAGGGAGAGAGGGAGGGGATGAAAGAACAAGAGGGAGAATACTTCTGTCACTCTTCAGGGTGGCAGAGCAACGAAGGCAACAGAGATTCAATCTGACCTTCTGTGGTTTCAGTGGTGAATCATTTGCATGGCAGAGTATGAATCATCTGCAGGAGCCACGGCTGACCTCTGCTCTTTACACTGTTGACTCGCCTACAGTACGGCTGGGCTGTATTTAACATCTCACAGGCCTCTTCTTAACAACATCCTGCGTCATTATCATGCAGTTCCAGCTGTTCACCAGTAGGAGCCGCCACTGTTAGTTCACTGCATCCTCCTTCAGCTCATTACATCTTCTCAGTAAAGGCCCAGACCCCATTTACACCTAGTATTAATATGCAGCATTGACATATACCTTAACTAAAGTTCAAAAGATCCCTTCTTCTTCTTCTACAAAGGAAAAAACAGTAGAGCCCACAGAGCAGCATCACTTCAGCAGACCCTTGAGGGAGCTCTGCCAACCTCATTTACATACTGAGATACCGAGGAGGAAGAATCAGGATCAAGAGAATATCTATTAATAGCAGGTGCAAATGACCAGATATCAATATGATGGATCACATGTTAACACGAGGTGGGGATGCCAGTGAAGCAGCAACAAACAAACCACAGCGCTAACTGAGAGTCAGAGCATTCAGATATCAACCAATAATTAAAGAGACGGTTCAGAAACGAATGCTTGGACCCAGAGCTGAATACAAATACACACCATGTTCAACAATCAGGGTAGTTACTAAATACTAAAAACATTTGAATAGATTCACAAGAGGGTGGTGTTAAAATGTGATGGCTGATGGAGCTCAGCCTACAGGACGTCAGGGTGTTTTCACTGTGTCACTGTGTGTGAAGCTGAGCGACGAGCTGCAGGATCAGAGATCACTGATGACTGAAAACAACGTGGAAACACCTGAGAGGTTCCTGTGTGTGTGTGTGTGTGTGTGTGTGTGTGTGTGTGTAGTCCTGGGTGATCCTCGAGCAAGGAGAACACACTGACTCACCGGCTGATGACACACACAAATACACACACACACACACATACACACACAGCTCTATTTTTGTTATACTTTCAGAGGATGTTGATTTTGACAGACTACACATGACAACACGCCAGTGAAGACGTGCTGCGTGTAACCACACAGTAAAAACAGCGGCGTGGGCTGGAGTCACATGAAATCTGATGACCACACTTGAAATAATCAGAAAAAGGCTTCGCTCACTTCAACGATGACAACAACGACATGTGACTAAACTCAGAGACTGAGCATCATGTTACACAAAAGCCAATCAGGTTGAACGAGCGGACGAGAGAGGCGGGCCTCTCGTCCTCGTCACGTGGTTAACGTTGTGAAACACTTTGGTTTGGTTTGGTTTAGGCACATTAACCACTCTGGTGAGGTTTCAGAAAAGCTCTTGGTTTGCGTCAACATAAACATACTAGTTCGGTAAAGCTAACTAAGCTAGCTTGCGTATGTAAGTTAAAATAAGTCAACGTTGACTTTTTCGCCCTCACACTGGACACTATCAGCAGTCTCCTGAAAGTCCAACAGACTTCCTCCCGCGCTCCCGTCATAATCACTGCGGCCACTAGAGGTCGTCACCGAGCCGTAAATTAAATATGGGTTGCAGTACGCTGCTTGTACACACGACCTGCACAGCCGTGCTTTGTGGTGAGGACAGTCGGATATTAAAGCATTGAACTGGATGAAGGGCAGACAACGACTTGTTTAGGAGAACAGTTTAGGACTTGGACTCAATGTTGGGCTCGTGCGTCGTGACTTTGCACTCGACTCAGACAGGCAGCGTCCTTCTTTCTGTCGGTGGACACATGTGATATATACGTGATATGAAACAGGCTTGTGTCCTGTTTTAGCACAAGAAACAGCTGAACTGAATTTAAACAACACTGAAAAGCAAAAGAAGCTGGCTGTGTGTGTGTGTGTGTGTGTGTGTGTGTGTGTGTCTCCTATCTCTCCAAGCAGTAATTGTCTCATAATTATTATTCATCATAGACTCTTTGATCGTGGAGACTCTCTGCTGATATTAACGCTATCATCCACTGAGAGAGGGAGAGAGAGAGAGAGCGAGACGGGTAACAGACGACGAAAGAGGGAAGCAATCAAACAATAACTTGAAAGACGGAAGCCCAGAAAGTTAAAAAAAAGAGCAGATAGAGAGGAAGAAAGAGGAGTGAGATAAAGTAAAGAAAGTGTGATAGAGGAGTGATGAGGAAGAGGGAAAGAAGATTCATGTGTAATGATGATCACAACAGACAGGAAGCAGCGTCAGCACTCAGACTCTGCAGAAGCATCATGAGGTGTCTTATAATAAAGTAAAGCTGGAAGCAGACAAACACAAGAACTAAATAAAGCCGACGCGTGGCATTTAAATGTGGCGGTTTCACCGAGCTCCCAGCTCTTCATCGATTTCCCACGAAGAGACAAAGCGCACCGACATTTGGGGAGTGCTAGTTCTGGACCCTGTGCACATTTGTTCATCCAACCCGACGAGATCTCCTCGAGAGAAAGGCAGAAGAGAAACCGAGTCAGAGGTCGCTCGTTTCTTCTTCTATTAGAATTCACAGATGCTCCAGATGAGGGCGAGACGTCCGGCGTCCACATGATGAATGACCGTGATTGTGCGCTGATGCAGAGATCTGAATCACAGTAAAGAGACACTTTTAGACTTTTGTGGGCTGTGATTTGCTCCTTGGAGATTAAGTGCAGCCCGGAGGGATAATGCCACGTCTCCTGGTGATGGGACGATACATCAGCTGCGTGATCATACTTCACGCTGCCGATAGAGGCCTTTATGTCGAGAGCTCTCCGCTTGAATTATCAATTTGGCTGTTAAATCTGAGGAAGAGGACGGTGTCGGACCGTTTCGTAACACAGTGCGATCTCCGGAGACGCTGTGATAAGAGCCTGAAGGACACTCTTGAACCGATATTACTGTTTTATCGTGTGTGCTGGGGTCCGTAATTTCAGCCCCCCCCCCTCGTTTCAAAATCAGAAGCGGTTTTCAACTCTTTCTTTCTCAGCAGCCTCTCCTGGGATGGAGCTGCCGGCACAAATGAAAACCATTTCTGTGCATGTTCTGAAAATTCGAGCTCTTCAGTCGTCTGCGGGGAATCGGTGAGCGAGTTGAAGCTTCTCGCATCGCTAAAAGCTTCAGTGACATCGGCTTTGCAGGCGCGTTGCGGGGCCTCTCAGAGGTTACACGTGAAGCACGTCCATGGAATCTGGCTGCATCAAACAACACGGAGGAAACAACCAGCTTTCCACGTCTGCTCCACTGGTGTGGAAGGAGGAGGAGGAGGAGGAGGAGGAGGAGGTGATGAGGACGAAACTCACAGATCTACAGTCTCTGCAATACAAACCGTCCAGTAGCGTATACAGACGCTCACTGGTCTCCAGCCCCTCTGTGGAGGCTCAGGTGTCCATTGACACCTCACTCGACCAATCACATTCTGCCACCAGGCGCCTAGCAACCAGTGTGGCCAATAACAGTCGAAGTTGAACAGAAGGGCCGCCTCCTCGTCTTTGGTGTGAAGATCGAGCCAATCACAGCTGAGTTTGGAGATGACTGACACTTTGAATAGCTAATGAAATTCTGAACACATAGATTCTGCCACTTCAGTGAGCTAATTTCAGCTCAGTCACCTTAAATCAAGGATTTCACTGATTATAACGATATCACACACAATTTGAAGTAATACAAATCTAGGTATACATACCTTAAATATGAATACAGACACGTAAACATCAGCCTCGCTGAGAAGAGACACTCAATGTACGAAAAACGAGTTAAAACAGCGATTAAATGTCGCTGAAAATAAAACATTGAAGCATGAACACGAGCCTGCGCCACTGACTCATCACTTTCAGTTTCATTTAGACAGAGACGACAACATGTTTAAGGAATCTGGATCGTTAATAAATACCACGATTGACATCACAACAGTAACATGCGGCAGTAATAATTTAACCTGTAGATAGATAGATGGATATACTTTATTTATCCCAAGCTGGGAAATTGCAGTGCAGCAGCAGCATTACACACAGTGAAATAAGTGAAAAATTCTGAAATAAGACTATAAAGAGCAAACTATACATAATAAAATATCAAAATAGCGAGCAGTAAAAAGATTATATACATAATAATAAAATAGCAAAATAGTAAACAAGGTAACAGGCATCAGATTTACTGGATGGTTCTGTGGAGATGACAGAACGTCAGTGCACAGACTTTTTGAAGGGCAGGGGTGGAAAGGAAAAAAAAGGGCACACACTGTATAGCGTGTCCTCGCCACTGAAGAGGGCACTTTAAAGCGCGTTTTTCAAAAACTGGGCCACGAGGGGGGCGGTCGCAGAACGTACCAAAACTGTCTCAAGACAGTTGGCAAACTAGTCCTAATTTGAATCTGTAGGATTCGTGACTCAGCTCGGCTTGGAAACCAGAACTACGTTAGGTTTAGGTTTACGAGTAGATTATTAAAATAACTACTTTCTCTAACAGTCATTGACTGATGGATTCAATCCGCGGTCTGCTGCGTGTGACTCATCCATCCACCCAAACATCGACTCTCTCGCTCTTTATGTTATGAAACAAATGGAACATTTGTGTCCATGTACAAGAACCTATATATATAATTTCATGACTCTTTCATGGACTGCGCTGACACTGAGCTGCAGGTACATGTCGGTCTGAAATGATGCCGAAGCGGAACGTGGATCGCTCTGTCGCTGTGAGTTTCCAGCCCCGGAGAGCGGCGACACTTTGTTCAGCCGACTGAATCACAGTAAGTATTGACGGTAGTTTTTGTACACAGCCCTGCTCTGCAAATGGGAAACAAACAGCCACACGACACTGTTCCAGCCAATCAGGGACAGGTGGCGTCGGTGCACAGGACGAGGGGACGAGGGGACGAGATGAAGGAGCGAGAGGAGCTGAATCTGGCTGAAACTCGCGCTGCAGTGTGATGAGCATACTCATTTATATTCCAGCGCTTCCTGCCAGAACGGTGGGTAGATGATCAGCTTACGCTGCTGCCAGTTCCTCTCAGTCGTAGTTTTAATAACGAGTTTGTTCGGCGAGGGACGTCAGCAGAGGTTCGCTCCCACTGAAACGGTGCGGCGGACGAATGGATGCACCAAATGATGGAGAAAACTGAAAAGGATCTGGAATATCCAATGACCGACCCTCTGAGGGGACGCCATCGCCTTTCTACACACACACTCAGCATGTGATTGGCTGAGAGTGGACCCCTTCATCTTCCCTGTTCTGCACTAATCAGATGGAGATTACAGAGAGGACACACACACACACACACACACACACACACACACACACACACACACACACACACACACCCACACACACACACACACACAGTTAACCAGGACCCTACGGGGGCACCCAGCCTGATCTATTCTCAGAAGAAATGGCACACAATTAGATTTTCAGGGTGTGTGTGTGTGTGTGTGTGTGTGTGTGTGTGTGCGCGCGCGTGCGTGCGTGCGTGCGTGCGTGTGTGCGTGCGTGCGTGCATAGTTTAACATGGAGGGACAGGCTGAAAAAGAGAGAGACAGGAAAAGAGGGAGCGGTGAGCGGAGATCTTTGGGGAGGACAGGCCCTCCCGTCATCCTGATGTGTAATCATGATCATCAGCTCGCACACTCTGAGCGCTCTCCTTTCCTGCATTTTAAACGCAGCACGAAGCAGGAGGAGCGGCGGGACGGACTGAAGACACCGAGGGGGACGCGAGTGTCTCTCCCTCTGCGATGCAGCTCGCTGGATGTGGACTTCCAGTCGTTGCTGTGCATCGTTTAAAGAGCTCTCCAGCACAGAGATGGAGTCCAGTTACATTTACATCCACTGAATCTAATTCAAGGTGTTAAGTGTATTTTTGTGTGAAATATTGACGCGTATGATTCCAGTGAATAAAGACCAGTGCACGTCCATGCTGTCTTCACTGAGAGACTATTTGTCCAGAGGAGGACAGACACCCAATTCAGCATCTGAGCAAATGTGAAATATGACCACAACCTGCCCTCTGTTCCTGAGTTCAATAATAATGATCAACATTATGATGTCCCGATGACATCACTGTGACACCATCAGAGCCACCGGCTGCGTCAGATCCCCTTTACTGTATTTTCCTTTTATTATTTCCATGCTGTGTTTATTATCTCCTCACTCGCTGCTGTCACTAACGTTCTTTCATTGTTTGATTATTCTTCTTCTATCTGTGCTCTGCAGTGTGTAACAGTGCTATGAAAGCTGTTCATGTAAGTTTATGACCACTCGTTCGGTGTGAGGTCGGCCTTTTAGGTTTCTCTGAACAGAAGTTTGAGATACGACAGTGACAGTCTCGCAGTTCACTGCTCAGACTTGTCCTTGTCGGCTCGACAAAGCTTAGAAAAAATGAAGACCAGTAACCTTGAAACAATAATTTAAGGCAGATGATGCCTGACATGATTATTTTTTTATTTAATCACCCTGAATAAGATGCAGTCTGTGTATATGTTCTCTCAGCACTCTCTCTCTCTGTCTCACAGCTCATTTTACCACCTGAGCTACTTTAAAAACCAAACAGGAGAGAAATTTCCACCCTGAATCTCCTCTTTCAGCTCTCATTTCATGCCCCAGCACACTTCTTTTATGGACACAGGAATATTTATTCCATCTTTTGTCCACGCGCTGCGGCTCTGACCCTTGCAATCCTCTTACAGCTCTTCTTCTTGGACACTTGTACAGTGGGTGATGCAGGAGTTGCGGCTTATTGCGGCTTATTGCAGCCATTGTGAGTCACTCTGGATACGTTAGCTAAACGACTCAACTGTGAGGCTTTACCGGGACATTTTAGTCTGTGAAACAGCTGCATAGAGTTTAGTAATAAAGGAAGACAAGAAGGAGAGTGGAAGAGTCAAGTTAAGGACGCCAGAATGACACAAGCGGATTTATCTTATGACCATTTTTCATTATAGGAGACACAGCAGGAAACAAACTCCACAAACCTTCATGCGTCGGTTTGTGTGAGCGTCCACCTTCTGTGACGACGCCTTCTGGGAGGTGATGCGATTCGTTAAGAGCAGCACTTTTATGCACAGCGTGGTGGTGAAATATCTTCAGTTCAGAGTTCAGTGGCTTCAAGTCCACGCACGCACGCACACACACACACACGCACACACACACGCACACACACACACACACACACACACACACACACACACACACACAGCAGGAAATAAACACAGCGCCATCAGCTGTGCATGAGTCAGCGGAAGGTCTGTCCCATCCTGTGCATCTATTCATGCACGCGCACACACACACACACACACACACACACACACACACACACACTGTGCGTGTCTACGTGGGCTTGCTTAAAAGACAGTGTGCTGAGTCACTCTGACACACACCACAAACACATTTTCATGGAGAAAAACACCCACAAAGAAACACACACACACACACACACACACACACACACAGAGGTAAACACAGGAAAAAAGTCTGTCATGGCTGGACAACACAGTGAGTCAAAGGTCAGGGAAGTCTAGTGTTTAGAAAGTTAACACATGGGATTATCAGTTCATCTCCCCAAATCAGGCTGGAGGACTAGAACAGGTGGAGAAACTCTCCCATCATGACCACCATCACAGTCCCGTTCTGAAAAAGCCCGGAGCACAAAAACACGACAGCCAGTGTCTAGATCTCAGAGCGACTAGCTCAATTTAAGTGTTGGCTGTCATCTATCTGTGGAAAGGACGTGGTTCACCAGCAACAAAAGCTCACCTGGCTGCAACCATCCAGTCATGAAATGGGAACTAACGCCGACGTTACCTCCGAGCTGGCAAACGCAGCAGAGACGAGAGCACACACGACCACACATGTGTGTCCTGCGTGTGCATGAGGCATCATCAAACTCAACGTTTACAGTAATTAAACATTTTGAGATGGACCTGAGCAAGAAATGCAAGTCGGAGTGGAGAGACTGAGGAGATGCACTGATCAGACGAGCTGTCTGTCAGGTGATTAAAGATATTCAGTGTTTGCCTGTATGATGATAGATATGTGCACGCTGTCGTGGTCTAGCCTGTTTGATGCTGTCGCCATGGCGCTCTAACTGACTCAGGCCTGTTCGCGTGTGAAATGAGATGACACAACGTCAGTTTGTTTTGCCATTCTTAGAAATATTAGTGTCATTAACATCTACAGTAAACATGCAGATCTTGGTCGTCTTTTAACGTATAAACCTTCATCACTTTGATCCATCCAGCATGAACGTGTTGTTGCATTAACCCCCCCCCAAAAAATGACTTTGTCAGAGCTCATAAAAACCAAATGAGCGGTCAATTTCTTTCCTCTGGGCTGTCGGGCTGTGACAGATACCTGCGGATTGACCCCCATTTCAAGGCACGATGAGCTGCTCGATGCCAGAAGATGACGTGTCTTCTTACAGCCACACACTGCTGCTGGTGATGGTTGTTTCTGTTTAAGTCTCAAAGGTTGTGCACCGCCCCACAGCTGCTTGTAGCTCAGCTTGAAGGTCGGGTGGAGAAACGCTGCGAGTAAATCGTCCCGCCCCAACAGATGAAACAAAGTTTGCAGAAGAGTGAGGGTGAACGTAGCTCAGGTAGCAGAGATCGGCCATTAATCATAGAGCTAACGCTGAGGTGTCCTTGCGAAGGACGCTGAACCCCGAATGGCTCCGGATGTGTGAATGTATTAAAAGTCGCTGTGGAGAAAAAGTGTTTTCCAAATAGCTGCGATGGAAATGTCAATCGAGCAGAGTTTGCACATGCCTCCACTTCTGATGAGAGCTCTCATCGGGCACAGCAACACCTGTGTGGCTGAAGTAAAACAAAAAGTCGTCCTCTTGTGGGAGCTGTCCCGACCTCAGCAGCACAGCTCCCAAACCGGAGCAGCTAAAGCCAAAGCATGAGAAACATGGGGCGTGTCATTTTGTTAGCGACTGGAGCATTTGCTTTTATCCACAAATGCAACATTTCCCAGTATCACCTTCGTCAGATCAAATCAAAGCGATGACAGGAAACTACGGCGCCGCAGGACAAGTGGACTAAATGAGAAGACTCCTGACTGCATGCAGGGCTTAAAGTTAGCCAAACATCCACTGATCAGCAGACATTTCTGCCTTTCTCTCCAACAAATACTCACCACCAGCTGCTTTACCTTCACTATCAGCTGTACGGTCGTTTTCCACCATGTTAGCGGTCATAATTAACGACACATCGCCAACGTTTCCCGGCTGATTCATTTTCCAGCTGATCTCTTTTCCAGGCCTCAGTCAAACATGCAACGTTTGTCAGGTCGCTTCCTGCTGCGACCCCACACACATCATCGCACCACGTCTAGAATTAGCGCATTAGAAATTCCATTACAGACGACCTACCGGAGTTTCTCGGGGAAGCGGGGAGTCCTCGGGTGGAGTCGGTCCTTTTGTGGTGAATTCACATTCCAGTCACATCACAGGCCTCGGGGTTACAACAGGATGACAAGCTAACAAGGGCACCCTCCTACCTGCAGAAAGGCAGAGGAGGAGGAGGAGGAGGATGGAGGGAGGAAGGGAAGGAGGTGGAACAAGGAAGGGTGCAGAGATGGAAAGGAGACAGAAAGAAATGTCAACATGTTGCAGCATTAATCATTAGTATTCCTAAAGCTTCTCTCCTTCTGTCGTCTGTCCTCCTGTCACTTCCTTCCCTCCCTCTCTCCATCTCTTCCTCTCTATCCATCCTCCCCCTCTCCCTCGCCTTCCTCGCCCTCCGTTCGCAGCTGCTCTGCCTCCTTTCTTGTGTTCAAAATTCCTCAGCAGGACACAGAGAAAGTGTGAAGGGGAAATCCACAGCCGGCGGGGGTTTGGGGATTTCATGGCGCTGCAAAGTCTGGCGGTAACAATAAAAATATTCCTGAATCAGACTTTTAAGTTGTAGATAATTGATTATTAATCCTTCTCTGTCAGCACTAATCCGGCTGTTTCCATGTCAAACAATGTGCAGATTCAGCAGGTTTTACATCAGCCAATCAGCACACAGTGAATTTCTATAATCAATCAGTTTTCAAACAAAAATTTTGAATGATCACTGAGGTTTTTCTCACATTTTATGGACCACATGATTGATAGCAGATTAAACAGAACTGAAAACAGGATATGACGTGTTTCTTATTTCTGTGGAAAATTAGTCGAATCAAGATATCATCTGCAGCCTCGGCTTGTCGCCTTCCAAACCGAGCTGAACGGCGGTGGATTACATGCTCGGGATGATTTATCAGGACCGGCTGCTCTGCTGCAGCGCACAGCTCGCTCCTCGTACCCTCACCTGCCTGCTCGGTCGAGGAGGTGAAGGAAAAGGAATGAAATGAATCGATTCCAGTCACTTAAACCACAGTCACGCGCTTCAGGAAGTGGAAAGTTTAGTGACATTCAAAAGGCTGCTGGCTTCTGCGACCCCCCCGAGCTGACAGGGTCAAGTCCATCATTCTGTGGGTTTATGATGGGAGAGGTCACCCAAATTCATATCAGACCGAACAAATCAATATGTGCACGCATAATACATGAATTATTGGGACATTTCATGGGAAAAGAGATGAATCTTGATGCATAAATACTGAAAAATGCTTGTTTGTTTTGGCCTTCTTGCCAATATTCTGGTGTCCGTCCTTCAGTCGGTAAGCAACAGTTTTGTCCAAAGCTGCAGACATCAACTTCAATAATCTCCACCAGAGAAGAAGAAGAGACGCAGTTTTCTGATACAACAGAGGAAAAAGGCGTGTTTTGAGTAAGTGGCACGACTCACTTTTCCCAGCTAGAAAACCTCCTCCTGCTTTCTCGCGCTCCTCGTCAGTCTGTCCACCTACACACTGCAACCTGCAGCTCACTTCTCATGTCCGCTCTCTCGGGTTTCTCCTGAGGCATTCTGGGAAATGCAAGAAAGCGCAAAGCGAAGCTGACGAGGAAGGTTGAGGGGAAGCGGCTTTACCAAAAAAAACAATAAATTAGAACATTTCCTTGCAGAAGAATTCCTGGAACACAGCGAACATCACAGACTGATGATATGTAGCACTGTGCCAACAAGGCGCCTGAAGGTGGAACTCTTCTCTAAGTTTGATGTCAGCGCCGTGTGGGCGTAGCGTAGGTGACTGTTCGCCTGGCGGAGGGATAGTTACATCACATTCTATGCATTGACAAATATACAGTTTGTTTTTCTCCGATACTTTTTCTTTTATTTCAAAAATCCCATTTTCTACATGCATTCCTCTCCAGGCCTGCAGGGATGCACGTCTGTTTACTTTAGTTAATTTAGTTTGCACGACCATAAAAGATAAAAGTGAGGTAATTAAACAAGGTGATAAAATGCTGCCAAAACAGGACAACACAGCAGAAACACAATTTGTGCAGCAGAGATAAATGGCAGAAAAAGGCGAGCTGTAATAACTACGGCTTCAAAACAAAAAGAAAAATACAAGAAAGTCCTGATGATAAGGCGCAACCGAATTAGATAACAGAATCTAAATGACTTTAAAACACGACATGACGGACAAGGGAAGAAAAACAACAGCGCTCATGAAAAATAAGCTGAAAAGAACATTAATAATGAGGAAGGAGTTTGTGCAAGTGAGGAAGGAAAGGAAGGAAGGAGGAACTCATTCAGGGAAACTTAAAGCTTTGTTCAGATGCTAGAAAGCAGCAAATTTAGTATGGCGGGAAGCTGACGAGCCAGAGAATCGACCACACAGGAAATAACTGAGCAGAACGGGAGATCAGGAAACTTCAAGCAGATCTGATTTGAAGACGCACGTACAAAAAAATGCATCTGAAGCACATCTGAGTGGTGCAGCCAAAGAAACGTGAAAGCTGTGGATGGTGAATGTGTGTACTTTATCTTCGTCTGGTGATATGATCATTTTTTTTACTTCAGACTCAAACCAGCAATGAATGTATTGTGTGTGTGACGGTCATCAGTCCCACCGTCCTACCAAATGTGGATTAATCCGCCGCTGAAAATAGTCCCTGACAAATGAAACCATATATTTGTGGGTTGTTTTTAATGAGTGACATCTTCAGTAGGAGCCAATGAGCTCAGAGAAGAGAGGGCAGAATATTCTGTATATAAAAGTGACAGAAGCAGCACTAGCATAAATTCGTCACACCGTTCGTCATATACTTGATGTGAGCTAAGATTTAGCACAGCTGAAACAGCAAGGTTTATATGAGGTGAAGCATTCAGGACATTCCAGGGAAAGAGGGGTGGATTAGGAAAGAGATTAGCAGGAAATGTATTCAGATACAGAGGAAGACATGGAAGTGAGAGAAAGAGCGCTGAGATAGAGGATGCAAAAAAAAGGTGAAACCAGACTCAAAGCAGGAGATAAGAGTGAGGGGGCGAGGGCCCGACGACTCCTCCCGTCTCCCTGCCGGTCAACACTTCTCTGACTGACAGCTGGATTAGCATTAGCACGGCTACACAACAGCGGATTAGAGTTCGTACGGCCTGGTGCTACACAAAAAGGGATTAGCCTTAGCATGGGCTAATGCTGCAGGCTAAGAGATTTGCAGTAGCTATAGCATGGCTTCGAGCTACGAGAGAAAAGATTAGCTATAGTCTGACTCCATACTGAACGACAGCAGATGATCAGGAGTCTGTCCGAGCAAACGGCAGGAGACTCAACATGTAGGATGGAAGGCGGTGATGGCAAAGATTAGCAAACAACCCAGCGGTTATTAATTGGTACATATGCTCTATGAATAAACTGACAGAAAGATAACTGAGCTCAAATCAAGTTTCAGTGACATGAAGCAGCTCTGGAAACACGTTCGTGGCTTTCAGATGTGATGAATCTGAACTGTATGTCTGCTGCATGCTGGATAAAGACAAATAACATTTAGGGCTTCATGAGAATGCCTGTAAAAGTCAGTTTCAGGCATTTTTTATTGTGATGGACTGATTCTCTCCAGGGAAATGTTTTAGCACTATGACTAGATCCTTCAAAAGGAACAAAAGAGTAATACCTGCCAACACAACTGTCAGGGCTGCTGTTGTGTCGAGGAAGAAAAAAAAAACACACCATTTCAATCTCAGGAGCGAGTTCAGCAAAATCCTTTCTGTGTTACACAAGCAGCTGTCAAGTGTCACTTGTAATTACAGAGGAGCCGACACTCCTGCGATAAACATGGTTTGAGGAATGAACAGTTACTGTGCGCCCTGCTGCGACACTGCTGGCACGGAGGGCCGAGAACAAAGGCAACGAAACTGGTGCTGCTGGGTTTTGCATCAGGGAGAGAGAGAGAGAGACAAAGAGAGAGAGAGAGAGAGAGAGAGAGAGCTGAAGGTGTAATTTCATTCTGTTTCTGCTAAAATTCGAGGAAAGTCAAACCCTCTGAAGGCCGGTTCTGCAAAAAGCTGCAGTTTTCTGTTACTGTTCTTGCTTGAAATCGCAGCATACTTTGTGATTTATGTGTGGAGTTTCATTAATGTCGAACCTTAAAAAAGTCTGCGGGTGTGGAGGAGAGAGAGAGTCAGCAGCGTGCTCGGAGGAGCGCTGAAAACACCTTCACGGCGAGTTTTCTGGCCCTTTTGCTCTCGAGCATTACGGCGGCCGCGGAATGAAAAATTCAGGTATGAGGCCAAACTAATGCCTTTAATAAAGTGCTGATTACCCAGAATGCAAAAGCACACGCGAGCGCACGTTCCACCTGTTTTAGTCTCTTTATGATCAACCGCTCGGCCGTTAAAATTTTATGAGGGGGAGTCGCAAAATGCTAATGAGGCCCGTGAGGTTTGTGTTTGGAGCCGTCAGAAGAATCGAGGCGGTTTAATTAGATCATGACGTTGGTTCACAGTCATTAAAGCAAATAATCAAAACAAAACATATCATTAATGTGCACCAGCAGCACGAGCGCAGAGGCTGTTGCTGCGCTAGCTTCAGCTGCTGCGCTGGACACCACGGGAATGTCGAGGTTGCATGATGTTAATTTTTCTACCATTAGATGATAGAAATGTGTCCACAGTCACAGATTATGCCACAGCATTACGCTGACGGAGCTCTGCCTTTAATATCTTGGATATATTTGGTAACTGTTGGAAATGTTGCCTGTATTTCCTCCGTGGTGATGATGGGTTCTTGCATTTATTTGATGAAGTGCCTTTAATTTGCATCAGGTATTTACTTTTCTGGACTATGAGACACTCTCATCTGCTTATTTCAACTGCAAAAATGTGTCTCAGCTGACATTAATGGGTCAATACTGAGCATTCAGAATTTATAGGAACAGTTTGACATTTTGGGAGCAAGCCTGGCTCCGTCCAGATGTACGCAATCCACCTACCAGCATCTCTAAAACACAGATTAACACACACGATGTTCTTATCTGACTCAAGCCTGTTAGTTTCTCTCTGACACGTGTGTCAGTGTCACTTGCTGCAGAGATCTTTCAACTGTTTCCATCTTCATCGTTCCCGATAACTGTCTGCAGCTTAAACGAGTCTGCATTCAGGTGACAAACATACTGTGCACGGAGAGACACATTGATCTTAGATCCATGACACTGGAAGAATCAAGAGTAAAGATAATGATAAATACCTCCCGGACATGTGGAGGCCTTTAAACCTGCAGCAGGCTCCTTCCTGATCAGATCCGGTTTCCAGGGAGCTCTATTCACTGGACGTCAATAAGCAGTTTTAATCAATTGATCATGCTGGGAAACACGATCAGCTCCCAACTGCCTGCTTCACACTGAAGATCAGTGGAAGAGGGCGACGCCATTGATCACCTGCATGCGTGCACACAGGTGCATCCTCGTGAACATTCACAAGACAAACGGCATGTGAACCCACTCATAGAAAAACAGCTCCACAGCCCTGCGACAGGTCTAAAACTCCTTCAACCGTTAATTTACCTCCAATCTCAATAATCAAGAAGCTGGTTCGTCATAAATCTATAAAGAGGACATTCATTAAGCTCTCAAACACAAACATCCCATCAGCACGCAGCGTGTCACGTTTCCATGCAGACCCGTTATTGCTGCTGTCCCCTGCAGCATGTTCACTGACTGCTACAGTCCTACATTACTGCGTGTTAATAGCAGTCTCCTTGAAGCCACCATTTGGCCTGTCATAGGCTGCTCTGAAGACCTGCAGCCTCCCACCACCATCAACGTCTTCCCTCTGCTTCAAGCAGACAAACATTTTCCCTTTAAAGGTTTCTGAGCGACTGTCATATTCTCACGATCATTTTAAATGGAAATGTCTGCAGGGGGGCAAGCTTACATCGGTAAATCATGGATATGACATACATCTTGTAAGCCCGCATTAATCTCCTGACTGACATGCAATGCACTGAACATTTAATGCACAGGCTCAGGGGTCATGTTCAGAGCATGGTGGGTTGGTTAACCTCATGAAAGAGGAAGAGATTAGTCAAATCAATCCTGCATGCTCTAATCTCTGAAATAACAATTTAATAATAGGGTTATAGACTACTTTTACTCAAAAGTTAAAAAAAACAAAAATATCTGATAGCGAGGAATAAAACACAACGAGAATGAGATCAAATCACAGAAAAACGGGATCAGATTTAGGGAGAATAAAGACAATTCACTTAAAATAGAAAAGAAGTCGACATTAATTTATTAAATTTAAGAGCCAACCAGTTTATGGAGACTAAAATAGAAGCAATGTGATCTATAAGCCTTATCAGCTGATCATCTGGTTTATGGTCATTTTTAATAGGACAGTGGCTTATGTTTGTGCCTGTGATGTCTGAGGTCCTGGGGGTCTGTACTGCAGGAGCGACTACAATCACTACCTTAAAGTGTCAAATGAAAGCTGGGATTCAAACAGTGTAACGACAGTCTGCACAAACAAACAGAGCGAGAGCGAGGAGGGGAACGACCTCCGTGTTCACAGAGGCTGTTTGATGGTGAGTGAGTGCTAAAGAAAGAAAAACACCTCCAGCTCGTTAACATTACAAATGGAAGCAGACTTCTTTCTAAAAGATGATCAAACAGACGTGACGAGGTCTGCACCTTCAGCTTCACAGGACTGTCCTGAGATCTGGTTCCTCCCTGAGTTTAAGAGTCCAGACGCCCAAAAGTTCCTGCAGATTTAAGACCGAACCACCATATGTCCACTCAGTGTAACCACAAAGATTTCAGTCTCGTCTGTTCAGCTTGATGCAGCACCTCCTTCGCCTTATCTCCTATCTCCTCTGCCGCCTCCTGCGTCCTCGTCTCCTCGCGGGGATCATCTATCCTCCGTCTGTCTGCCCGCAGTCGGCTGTCAGCTCTGACTGATGGTCGAGCGTTTGATCCTGTCGGGGTTTGATTGCCAGGGTCTTGTTATCTGTCATCCCAGCGAAGAGGAAACTCAATCTCACTTTCAGCCACAAAATGGTTTCCCCGGGCAACGCCCCTCACCGTGGAGACAACACGTAAAGTGTCGCCGCGTTCAATCCAACGAGCAGCCATCTGTCAGCGTCTGTCAGTGTCCCTGTGTGTGTGTGTGTGAGTGAGTGTTGGGGGGGGGGGGGCAGCTCCTCTAGCTGTCACCAGCATCACCTCCTCCACCTGATGAGAAACTCCGCTCATATACATCTACCACTGGTCTGAACTACGTCACTCTGAAAGCTGCTGTAGTAATGCTGCACATTTAATACGTCCACGGTTCGTAGAAACGTGCATTTTATTCTGGTGACTTTTTGCAATCTCGCCACATCTTCAGATCTCAGCAATGACGCTGTAGAGGAATTATGGTCAGACATATCAGAATAAAGACCAGGATGTAGGAAGTGTCACGTCATCCAGCTCTGCTCTCAGGTGAGGGAAGTCACGACTTCACATCACAATATTTACTTACATTAGTGTTTCAGATGTCTGACCTTTATGACCTTTACAGTCTTTCCTCAACCACACCATAGTCGCTGCACTCATGAAACATAAACCAGGATCTTTGCAGAATCTTCCACCATTTTTTTTAGTTTTCAACTTGGCGTTATGTTAAAAATGGTAAACTCCTGTATTGGCCATCACGTTGCCTGCAAACAGTTTCAGAGGCAAGACCTCAAAGGAACTTTCACACTTTTCAGGTAACAGGACAGAACTGCACGAATATTTCATAATATAATAGAAATATGATGAATTATATAGTTTAGAAAAACCTGCCTGATCAAACCTCCGTCTCACTGCTTCCTCTGTATTATGAGTGGACTCAACGGTCTCAACAGGAGACTGAACCAGTCCAGGCTGCGTTCCAGATCATGATGTTTTCTGGGTGTATTTTTCCTCCTGCCTCTCCTCTCCTTCCATCACTAACTAGTCTCTCTACATCCTCCCCTCCTTTAGTTCTCTCCCTCTTTCTCCTCACTTCTCTCCTTTCCTCACCCACATGCTGGAGTACCTCAGGGTTCCACACGAGGACCACTGCTGTTCTCCATAAATGTAGAGAACCTTTGTGATAATTCATTAAATCCTGCATTCCACTTCTTTGCAGATGATACGGTTATTTCACAACAGTTTAGTACTAAAGGGAGTTAATAAATAGCTGATTCCAGCAGGATTATTTAATTTGTTTGAAAAGTCGTTTATGCATCAGAACTGTTTCTGTTACTGACTTTTACTTTGTTAAATAAAGGATTTATACAGTAAATGTATATCTATCAGGTATCTCTCCTCCTCATTCTCCTCTCTTTTCTTCTGCCTCCTCCCTGCCTTCTCCTTATCTCCTTCCCTCACCCCCCCATGCCTCCATCCCTCCTTTCCTATCCTCACCTCTATATTCCTCATTGCATGTGCCTCACCTTTCTCCTCCCGATTCCCTCCCTCCCTCCCTCCCTCCCTCATGAGTTATAACAGATAAGTATGGAGCTATCTAAAGCTCTGCTCTTCTTCCTGGAAAGTAATTTGGCGGCGGGTCGCTAAGTCACCCCCAACTGTCACCCGGCAACCGCCTCTATCACCAGGCGGCCATCTATCTCCTCCTCCTCCTGGTTAAATCCCTCTGCTGCCGACACACACACACACACGCACACACCTGGCATACACACACATTCAGACTCTATGAAGGTGCACAAAAATAAACACAAAGAGGCAACAAACCACATGAAAAACAAACCTTATAGTTCAAATAAACAGGCAAACATACACAGAGGTATGAAGTGTGTGTTGTTACACATATATTCTCAAAGCCAAACACACACACACACACACACACAAACACACACAAACACGCACACTGATTCTTCTTATCAGTCCAGACAGAGGCACACAGCTACTAAACTGCCACACTAGTGTTAATAAAATGTGTGTGTGGTGTGTGTGTGTGCGTGTGTGTGTGTGTGTGTGTGTCCACTGGTTTTATGCATTAGCATGGACATGCCCTATGTATCCCTATTTAATGTCTGTGTGCACGTGTATTGGAGTGTGTGTGTGTGTGTGTGTGTGTGTGTGTCTGTGTGTGTGTGTGTGTGTGTGTAGTTCTCGGCTGAACTGCAAATACTGTTAGCACGGGCAGCTCAGGGCTCAGGCAGACAGAACGCAGCTGGAGAGAAAGAAAAGATGAAGGAAGGAGAAAGAGAAAGAAAGGATGCAGAGAGGGAGATAAAGGGAGGACAGGCACAAACAGCAGAGAGAGAGGGATGCAAACAAAATGACAGTGGAGAGAAAGAAAAGGCCATAAAAGACAGGAAGAAGTAGTGAAAGACAGATGGAGGTGGAGGTATAAAGCGGGGGAGGTCTACTTTAATGGACTATTCTGCATTCGGGTTGTTGCTGCAGGCTTTTGGAAACCCCTGCACACTGTGTCTATTAGTCTGCTAAAAGGGCAAACACAACAGCAGCTACAATGCCTCGCCGCCGACTGCACATCTCATTACATCGACCGTTTTCAGGACGACCATCGCCCGCTCAGAGCTTTTCACCGTGCTGTCAGACCACAGGCAAACTCTAAAAAGCAACCCAGCAGCAGCCTGTTAACTCAGGACGGAGAGGCGTGCCTGTACACGGTGTTTTACCAGACGCAGCGAGAACACACTTTTAACCACCAGATGAATGAATGGCAGGAAACACGCTGCTATCCTGAAGTGTCTACCGGCAGCTGCTGTCCGGCTGAACTAAGAGAGTCATTCCGGGCGTCCTGGTGGTTGACGGTGTTGTAAGATGTAACTGGGATGTTCACAGTTCAAGTCTAATCTTGGTCTTTGTTGCACATAATCAGTCTCTGCTCTGGTTTCCTGTCTCTCTGCGCCGAGGCTGCCGACGCTGGCCCGCCACAAGGTTTGCTTCGGCCTGCCAGATGTTCCTTAGTGAAAAAATGAATAAATAAATAATTATAATATAAAGCCCTGTTCATGCTCGTTAAATATGTAGGATCCCTAATTACTAATTATTTTCCATAATCTGAGCATGGTGGGCAGAGAGACACAGGAAGTCAGTCACTCAAGGCATCATTTGCATCCAACAGGTATTTGCTTTTGTCCCAAACGACCATTAACGTTCAGTTTTGGCCATTCAGAGGAAAAAATCTGGACTTGCTCTACACCTTCCACCATAAACATAAAAAAACCCAAAAATCAGAACATTCATTCATTTTTCTGCAGCGACACTCGGCTCATAATGCTTCCTACTCGAGTGGAAAACCAATCCAACCAATCCAAATGTGGCCGAGTGCTTTCCGCCGTCGCGCCTTTCTGTATCTAAGCTTCATTAATCAGTCCATCAATCAGCGATGCGACTTAAACGCTCCCATGAAAACGAAGCCTGCATGATGGATTGCACTGACGCTCACGCTGATCTGTTCATTGGAGGAACGACCAGACCAACAGGAAGCTGCGCTCAGTTAGCCGACGCTGTGCTATCGTACTGATGCCCTTGTTGCCTTATTGAACCGTGAAGACTGCTGGAAGAGATTCAAGCAGCTAATAAAAAGCTCTTTGAGCGAGGCAACCAAAGAGATTCAGGTCCAGCGCGACTGGATACTGCGAACTCCTTCCAAGTAGGCGGGATCTGTTTAACCCCTGAAACTGAAAAATAAACTAAATGTACATGTTAAGGCCCAACGCATCAGTGGTAAAGCTCACAAAATCACTGATATGCTGTGTTCAGTCCATACATGTCATAACACGGCTTCCTGTGCAGGCCGACAGAGGCCTTGTTCTAATTCGATGTCCATAATGACTGAATGAGAAGAGTTTCACCCTGACGAAGGGATAAACTCTGCAGACAGTAGACACACGTCTGCATTTCTGCATTTCTTCAGTCAGTTTTTCTGGCTAATTTCAACTTTTGTTCCTACTTTCAGATAAAAACTGAACTAAAATCTCCACCAGGACATAATTTGGGTCTTAAACTTCAGCTTCTGTATCTACTCGTGGTGTTACGTTATCAGCGAGTATCTCTGTTAATCAGCCCCAGTGTTCTGATGCACAGTTAAAGAGCTCATTAGGTCCCCTCAATTCTGAAAAGAGTGTTTCTGCTAATCCGGAAAGAATGACTTTCTGGAGATAAAAAGCTTTTGTTCAACGGCATAAGTGAGTTTGATGATTTCAAATGAACACGGAGCGTTGGGCATCATTAACATGCTTTAAACACACGGTGTGGCTCCAGAAACACGAGCTCAGACCTTTTCAACATGGATGCTGCGGCTTCGCTCTGCCCAGTAAACGGGACAGAGGAGGCGGCATCGTGTCCCATCGGCAGCACTTCACTCTGCATGAAGGATGTATTCAAGAAGTGAGACGGTGAAACAGCACAGACGGCTGTGTCACATCTGGCAAACCTTTCATCCTTTCAAACCTTTAACATTTAAACTTCTTTTTTTTTTTAACAACCACCAGCTTCTCTGTTCAGGTGATAGCCGCATTCTTGCCTTTCCCTTATGCAACGAAAATATATTTCTCTATATATTGACTATCAATATATTACTGACTGAAAATTATCATAAACATATATAACAATAGAATATATATATACTGAAAATATACAGAATAATGTATTGTTTAAATATATTTTGTATTTATATTACCATATATTGAAAAATACATATGGAAAGATTATATGATAATATATTTACTCAGATATGTTAATATATGTAAGTATATACTTAGTAATACACTTCACTATATATGTATGTATATATGTACATACATATATATGCACATATATACATACATATATTATTAAGCGTATAACTATACGTAATTATATATTTAGTGATATACTTCACAATATATGCATGTATATATGTGCATATATATGCATATATATATACACACACATATATATACACACATATATACGTATATATATATATACACGTATATATATACATATATACGTATATATATACACACACATATATACATATATACGTATATATATATACATATATACATATATATATATTATTAAATGTATTACCAAATATATGTAATAATATACTTACATACACAACACACTCACAATATATATTTTCAATATATTGCCATATATTTTTGTTTCATAAGGGTTTGTTGGAAATTAGTGTGATTTATTATGTTTTTTTTTTTTTATCTCAGAATGAAACTTCTTGCTGGTGCAGAAGCTGCACATGTCTGATTCCTGACTGCTGGAGGCTGCTGGCGGGACAGAAGGGCTAAAGGTGAGTTACCGTCAGTCGTCACAGCTGGAGCAGACAAACTTTATGAAAATACTAAACTGCAGAAAGGCCTGATACGAACACACTGGACAAGCACTAACACGCTCAAGCAAAGAGAGGATGTATTCAAACTTGGTTTAAAGCACAGAGGAGGAACGGGAGGACCGCAGAGATGTGCAGCTTCCATCCATCTCTCGGCTGCAGAGAGCTGCCAGCTGCTGCCGTCAGGAGGAGCTACACGTTGGAGATGAGAGGACGAGTGTGACAGACTCTACACGCAGGCTGGATTCATCCAGAAAAGAAAGGAGAAAACTTCTGCTGGTTTGTTGTCTGCTTTGAAGGCAGCTGCTGTCCGCCGTTCACGTCGCTCCGATCAGAACGCTGAACGACACCAGCCGCCGCTGGTCCGCTGCTTTGCCGTTCCATTAACTCGCACCTCTCTCTTGCCCCCCGCTCACTTTCCTGCTTCCCTTCAGTTGAACCCGTCACCTGATCTCCTCTGATGCAGATGTGCTGCTTCCTATCATTCACAGCAGCTTGTTATCAGTGCTGCGTGGCAGCTAGTGTGGACGTGCAGGCTGCTGTGGTTAATTAGGGAAGATGGAGCGTGGAAGTGTCTCACTGTGTCTGCTGCAGTGGTGGCAGAGCTGGCGAGGAGGTGATGGAGGGAGCGAGGGAAGGAGGAGACTGGAGGGAGCGAGTGAAGGGGGAGCGAGGGGAAGGAGGAGAATGGAGAGAGCGAGTGAAGGGGGAGCGAGGGGAAGGAGGAGAATGGAGAGAGCGAGTGAAGGGGGAGTGAGGGGAAGGAGGAGAATGGAGGGAGCGAGGGAAGGAGGAGAATGTAGGGAGCGAGGGGAAGGAGGAGAATGGAGGGAGCGAGTGAAGGGGGAGCGAGGGAAGGAGAAGAATGGAGGGAGCAATGAAGGGGGAGCGAGGGGAAGGAGGAGAATGGAGGGAGCGAGTGAAGGGGGAGCGAGGGAAGGAGAAGAATGGAGGGAGCGAGTGAAGGGGGAGCGAGGGGAAGGAGGAGAATGGAGGGAGCGAGTGAAGGGGGAGCGAGGGAAGGAGAAGAATGGAGGGAGCGAGTGAAGGGGGAGCGAGGGGAAGGAGGAGAATGGAGGGAGCGAGTGAAGGGGGAGCGAGGGAAGGAGAAGAATGGAGGGAGCGAGTGAAGGGGGAGCGAGGGAAGGAGAAGAATGGAGGGAGCGAGTGAAGGGGGAGCGAGGGGAAGGAGGAGAATGGAGGGAGCGAGTGAAGGGGGAGCGAGGGAAGGAGAAGAATGGAGGGAGCGAGTGAAGGGGGAGAATGGAGCGAGCGGGGGAAGGGGGAGCGAGGGAAGGAGGAGAATGGAGGGAGCGAGGGAAGGAGGACAATGTAGGGAGCGAGGGAAGGAGGAGAATGGAGGGAGCGAGGGAAGGAGGACAATGGAGGGAGCGAGGGAAGGAGAAGAATGGAGGGAGCGAGGGAAGGAGGACAATGGAGGGAGCGAGGGAAGGAGGACAATGGAGGGAGCGAGGGAAGGAGGAGAATGTAGGGAGCGAGGGAAGGAGGACAATGGAGGGAGCGAGGGGAAGGAGGAGAATGGAGGGAGCGAGGGAAGGAGAAGAATGGAGGAAGCGAGGGAAGGAGGAGAATGGAGGGAGCGAGGGAAGGAGAAGAATGGAGGGAGCGAGGGAAGGAGGAGAATGGAGGGAGCGAGGGGAAGATTTCTACACAGTAAACAAACAGCTCAGCTTTCTCCCTCACACACTCGGCACAGGTGTGTTTACCTCCTCCTATCACTTTTCTTTCTGTCTGTCGTTTTCATAGTCGCTCATAAACGAGGTCCTGTTGGATTGTTGAGTTCTAGAAAAGACAAAAATGAGCTGCTGATCATGCATGACCATCGCTCTGAGAACAAAAAGTCAGCCGTTTGTGCTGCAGATAATCTACATATACAATCTTGCAATTAGTTTTTTGGATTATGTTTGTATTTTTTTTACATTTTTAATGATCACCTGTTGTTTTAATTATCCAAATAAATGAATGAATTTGTTGACTTAAAGAACAAATAAGAATAATGAATAATGGATTTTATTGTGCTTTAATCCATGTGCAAGGACACTATATCATGTTGCTCTTAGCTCAGGTGAGTGGCTGCATCTCCTTTCGCACTTCAGCGTATGTTAAGCTGAGCGGCTTCTGTCAGGTGTCACTTTTCCTTTCAGGTTTTTGGGTTTGAGTCCTGTGACGGTGGGTTGAAGTCAGGTCAATGCTGCCTTCAGGTACTCAGTCCACCTCGGCCAAACCTGAACCTTGTTTCTCTTTCCACATTAAGCTTTTTCCCCAAATCCTAAAAGTCACAAATTACATCTTTGTTCTCTCCTTATCCCTCCTTTCTATCCCTCCTTTCTCCTCTGTGGTATCCTTTGTTGCTATGTTACTCTGCCAGTCTGCCTCGCTCTCTCTCTTTCTCTCTCTCTCTCAGCTTGCTATCCTGTCGTCAGCATGTCTTTCTTATCGTGCTCTGTGTTCATGAAGCTAATTAGCTCGCCAATTGTTAGCCGACACAGCAACTGGCGGCTTTCCAGATTGTACTGAACACACACACACACACACACACACACACACACACACACACACTTTCCTCATCTTCTATCAAAAGAACAGCCGCTGCAAGATCTCTTCAGTAGTTCTCAAATGACTCTCCTCGCTGTGTGTGTGTGTGTGTGTGTGTGTGTGTGTGTGTGTGTGTGTGGCACAGTGTTAAACTCCAGTATAATGGCGAGTTGGATGCATTGAGCTGCAGTCGCTTTGGTTTTAAGGCAGAGAAATGATGAGGCTCCTTCTGCGTTGGACCCATTTTAGACTTTTAGACAACATACAGCAGCAGGACGACTGACTGACAGCGAGACGGGAAACTATGACGCCATAACATCGATGGTCACAACTCCGTCTTCAGCAGAAACGTGCTGATGCTTACGTTCATCAGATGTTTTAATGTATTCTTAATCTTCTTTTACTCTTAATGAAGTTAATTATGGTTCAATCAGTCAATGGTTCATTTGATGTGGACGCACTCTGCCGACAGAGGAAGGAGTCAGGACACAGAGTCCAGATGTGGGATCTGGAGAGCAGATGTGAAACTGCTGCTTTTCTGCGGCGTTGACGCACATCAGCGCTGGGGAGCGTGGCCGGTGACGCGTCACCATGTGTTGGTTCACAGGTGTTCTGTCATACACTGCAGGTGTGTGTTGCCCTTTAAACCATTTAACTGTTTTCCTGTTCACATATGAACTGCCACTGCCCAGCAAAGGTAAACTGCCAAAAATATCAAAACATGATGACGTGCTGTTGACACGGCGGGGGTCTGACAGCCTGTAGCTGCTCTTAATTCCAAGAGTTTAAATGAAGCATTAAGAAAACATGTCAGCGCTGAAAGCTGCTTTGGGTCTAAATGAGGAAACAAACAATCACATCTGGAGGTTAACATTAACACCTAAGCAGCACCAGTCTCATCACTGTCAACCGCTCCATGTAACATCTCAATAAACCAGACATATTCCAGTGAACACTACATCCAGACTCTGTGGACTTGTTGGAGACGCACTGTTGCTGCACATCGAGCGTGAGCAGCTTTCAGCAGCGTTTATCAGCCCATTTAATCAGAATGTCGCAGGTTTTCCAGGTAAGAGATTCCTGTTAGAGCGGAGCTGTTCTCAGCTGGAGAGCTTCATCCTCTGGGGACAAATGGAGCCGCCGGTGTGGAGGGATGTATGGAGATGCCACTGATCCGTGGAGTTGATTGTTATTTGCCTTCTTTTCTTCTGCAGAGAGGTCAGAGGTCACCGCTGAAGGATGTCCTCTGAGCTGGGTGTGCCACCCTGCTGGCCAGCTGCCTTCAGTAAAGCTTCGTTTGCAGGCACGAGTTTGTATCCAACCCTTAGCTTGATGAAATGTGGCCAAACTCTGCCACCAGAACAGCAGCTAAATCACATTTGACTGCGTGTGTGTGTGTTTGTGTGTGTGACACAGCAGGATTAAAGGCATCCTGGCAGCTCAGTAAGCAAAGCCACCTCCAGCTCGTTCCTCTTTCCCATCACTCCTCACACTTTCCTGTTTCATAAAGCAGAAGTGCTGCTATAAACCCTGCAAAGACACTCATCCACTTCATCAAAATGTCAAAACCACGCAACTTTTTTTAGCCTGGCTGTCCCGAGGTTTCAAACTACAGCGCTGTCCTCGTGAGGGCAGTGACGCCTCCAGCACACAGAGAGATTAACTGCACTGCAGCGATCTGTAATTTAAGTTGAGGTGTCATTGTGGATTAAAAGTCAAAGTCACTCACTGCATCACCTGAGGTGTCAAAAGTTTGAGCTCTGTTTGCAAGCTGTGTCAGCTCTGACCGCCCCCATCGCCCCCATCTCCCTGTCGCCTCTGCCATCACTTCATTGTTCACAGTTACTGCTCAGAACTGCAGAAATAATGCAAAATATCTGTTAATAGCATTCATTTTTTAAATCGAGTTAGCAGAAGTAGAAAGATGTAAGACAAAGGCAGAACACTACTCAACCACTGCATGAAATTAGAGTATTTGTACATATGAATTACTATTAAAACTTTAAGTGCAAATCAGTAATTCCTAATGAATTTTGAACAATTATTGCAAATATCTTTGCCCAAACATGCTGCAAGTACTGGTCTAGAGTTCAGTTTAAGTCCAACACTAAATTGAAACAAGCTGACCTCCACAACATGCGTCCAATGGGATTCTGGATTCTGGAGGAAGGTGATTTCACTGTAGAGGAGAACGAGGGAGGGCCGAAGCCTAACCAGCAGTAACCAGTAGTTTTACACTATCCCTGGTCTAACAGTTAAACACGTCAACCAAACAACATGTTAATTAACCTCACATTGAACATAATATTTTATCAATGTTGCTGTCTGTCAGTTCAGATTGTGGATGTTGAGCAGCTGCAGGAACACCAGGTAACAGAGTGTCTGTTGACCACAGAGTTTTAAAGGTGCTGTGTTCACACATGCTGCTGATCTGAGGTCATTAAATCATTAGCAGGGTTAGAGAACTGTGGGAGGTCATTATGGCCTAATCGTTGCTTCTATGCTGCAACAGTCAAAACGTCACTTAATTCCTTATTTAATCCATATTTCATCAGGCCGTGCGCTGTGTGTACATTTCTGCTCATGTAAAATAAATTTGACCTTTACGTTATAATCGACCTTATTAAACTCTGTAAACGCTGTTACGTTAGTGCAGTCAGCCTGGACACAGATTATGAACGTGCATCGTTGACATGTGGTCTCCAGGTGACGACCTCGTCACTCTGTGTACACACATCAGCTCAGAGCGGACCGGAGGGCGTCGGGGGTGATCTCACCTCATGGGCACTTGGACTCTGAGCCTTCAGGTAGACGCCGGGCCAAAAGGTGGATCTTAGAAAATACTGCATGAGCTGAATTCTTGCAAAAGCATTGGAAACAGTGGCAGAGATGATTGGGCAGCACACGTCAGCTTAAAATCAACAAAACCTCGTACATAAAAAAAGAAAATCCTGCAGCTTGTTCAGTCAGTGCCTTCCAGAATAACCAGTATGACCACAAACTTACAAGAGCTTCTGATGGTCTTCCAGGTCTTCTATGGTGAAGGTCAGTTTACTGCAAACAGTTCACTGAGATGAGACGACTGTTGGGGGGAGATGCTCTTCACTGTCAATCAGACCTCACTGCAAACTCGCCTCAAAATAAACAACATCGACTACAGGAAACCTTGAAAATGTAAATATTCTGCACACAATGTAAGACAACATCATTTTTTACAGTGTTCAAATACTGCGTTAGAGATTAACTGTAGACTTAAACTCAGTTCTTCCACCAGAACCTCTTCCTCAACACATTGTTGTGGAGGTAAAACAAACTATGAAACGTCCACCTTTGCTATCGACAGAGGACGATCATTCACACTGTGAACGCTGTTTTAAATCACTTGAATAAATAAGCAAGCAGTCTCTGTTAGACTGAGAGGAGGAACGGTTGTGTTGGATATGCTGTCGTTTGCAGTGAGTGTCATAAGTTATTAAACTTTCATTTATTTCAATTTTTGCATACTTTTTAATTTGACCTGAACCTGTAAATAAGTTTCTGTGTTTCTGTATTTTTCTCTCTTGAAAGAAAAGCTAAATGACTGACAGTCTCACATTCTGAGATCATTAAACAGCACAAGAACACAAAGTGCACAGAGGGATGGAGGGATTTCCCTTTTCAACAAGGCCAACAAACATCCTGCAAACAGTGGAGGATGATGGGAAGGATGATGCTTGCTGGGGGTCTGCGCCTCAGTGGGAGATTAGCAGGCAGCTGGAAGGTGAAGTGAAAACAACAGTGTGGTGCAACAGTTCGGCTGCAGGCATGGCCTCTATTCTCCTTCCAAGCTCCCTGGAGGCCAAAAGTACGGTTTGCCAACTTCCAGCATTACACACACATGACTGAGTCCAGCCAAAATCATTCTCGCACCACATCAGCCACCGCTGAATGTGCTGCTCCTGCTCTGCCGCGGCATCTAACGAGCCCGTGTGGAGGATGCAGCGTTCGAAAGTCAACACATGAGCTGCTGCAAAGAGGTGAACTTTCCTCTACTTGTGGTCAACTATCTATAAAAAGTTTAGAGCAGGTAACACTGAATCCTCTGAACTACCCAGAACCATGAGAACTGACAGGAGAAGGTGAAACGAATACTTCTGCAACACAAATCCATTAAGCGCTGCTCCGGCTTGTGACTCATGGGAAACATGGGAGCCCAATGGGGGCTTCCTCCTGGCTGCTGCACCTCCACCATGACTGCGCTGAGGATAGATTTTCCTGCGCCGGCTGTAACTGAAGCTCAGCACGTGCAGAGGAGTACAGCACCAGCGGTCCTGTAGTCGAGGAATACCCCCGTAGCCCTCTCTCACTTTTCCCTCCTCGTGTTTCTTTAACAAGTATTTAAGAGTTTTAAAGCCAAATCAAGTCTCAAGTCTCTGTGGGCCAGTTCAAATAAAGCAAGATATTTCAGACGGGTCTGTAGTGCGAGGCCAGTCTGCCCTCAGAGTGGCTTGAAGAGTCACCTGAGAGTCCTGACACATTAAGACGCCACAGCACCTGAGCTCTGCTGCAGACAGAATATACACAGGTTTGATATTTTTATACGATGCTGAAGGGTCACCCAGAATTCACAGCAAATTAGTTTTACTTAGAGAGTCAAGAGGTAGACGGCTTTGTGGAACAGATAACATGAGAGGTCTATCTGATGTCTGACTGTCAGATCTGAGTCTATCTTCTGAAACCAGACCCTGTTCGAAGGCTGAGAGTCCGTATCAGCCGAAGAGTCCGAATCAGCCGAAGAGTCCGTATCAGCCGAAGAGTCCGTATCAGCTGCAGAGTTCGTATCAGCTGCAGAGTTCGTATCAGCTGCAGAGTCAGTATCAGCTGCAGAACATCACCTTTGTTTATGTCCTCATTTCCGTTTGTACCAGTTCTTGAATGCAGTGTTGCATAACCTTGATGATAAGTTACAAAGGCTTATTGGCAGTGTAATCTCTGAAGCATGCTTTCATCTCAAACATGAAAAAGGTTCTGGTCTGCTGTTGAGCATGTAAAGAGGATTTGGTGAAGGATCAGAGGAAAGGCAGAGTGCTGACTGGAGTCATGTTAGACAGACAGGGAGGATGAGAGGGACTCAAAGAAAGAGAGAGAGACAGGCGGGAAGGACTTGAGAACAGGCACCGGATACCTGTCTTCATCGGTACCATCTCTGTCAGACTCACTGTACAACAGCCCTAAACAGTCAGAGGGGCGTCCAACGCAGCCGTCCCTGATCAAACAGGAAGGACTGCGACACCTTTATCAGCTACTGCCACCGCCGTCCAGACATTTTTCCCACCACTGTCACAGGAAATCATATTTCCAGCTAAACAGCAGCTATGCTGGAGTCACTACTCCATCCTGAAGATTACTGAAGCTCCTCAGCTGCTCCAGCAGAGAAGGTTTACTGATGTCAATATGTACACTTGTTTTCTTTCCTCATAAAAGCAGCTTTAAAAAATGGAAATGTCAGAATGCTGCTTGCACCAGGAAGATGTAAAAATAAATGAACAGAACAAAGACACACCAGCTCAGCTTGACAAAAACTACGATTTTCAGAGTCCAGTTCACTTTGTGCACGACCACACTCCTCAGATTTGTTGGTGCACTCATTGCTTTCTGTTCATAACCAGCGTCTGAGCTAAACATGTACCAAGTTAGGTCTGAATCAGTTGGTTGAAGTTCAGTCTTTTTTAAGCCAAAATGCAAGAATTTCTTGGCTCTTGGATTTCTTGGATCGACGTGCTGATGTGAGAGCCTGATACTGATATTGCAGAGTTCAAACTGTGCTGAACTGATCTAGAATGTGCAGCTCTGTGTGTTTTTGCCCTCAGGTCCTTTGGCTAGCAGCATCAGATGTAAATGGTTCAGAGAATGGGACTGGCTTCGTCTCGGCTCTGCCTCGAGGAGTAAAGAGATAAATTGAAGCTGAGCTGCGGTGATGAATAGGTGTCATGTCCAGGGGCTGTGCAGGTACACCTAAGCTGCTCCAAGCCACACAAACAAGAGATAAGTGGCTGGCCTACACGTCACCTCGGCTCTGGCTTAATTCATAAATTCACTTCATATGGCAGCGCTAACCTGGAGGGAAGAGGAGAGAGCCTGTGAGATGTTCAAATCCTGAACCAGATGGATTAAGTGGATCAGAAGTCTGCTGGCCTCCTTAAAGGAAGGAAACTCCTCCTCAGTGTTAACATCAGCCTGTGATCTTCACTGCACCCCACAAATTACTAATGAGCTGCTAAACTTCAGACATCTGCTCTGACATGTACCCATTCCTGTTTTATCTGTCATTACAAACATTTTTTCAGTTTTTAACTGATTCTACATTCTGGATCTTATTTTTTTGGAAAACCTGTTGAGAACCATGAACAATAATATCTTAATACACACATTCTGTCACAATAAAATGAGAGAGATGGGGACATGAAGACAGGCCCGTCGTCAGGGGGGGGCAACCGGGTATGTTGTCCCGGGCCTCAGAACCATAGGGGCCCCTGAATGAGCCTTAATTTATTTTACTTTACATTCACATATTTCTTTTTAATTAAATCATTGCCTGATGAATTAAATATTATTTTCTACTCAACATATACTTAAAAACTTTAACATATTAAATATTTCAAATATATATATTTTCCTTTTTTTGCACAACACCCCTACCCCCCGTCTTAGCAGAGAATAGTTTGACCCCGCTCTGGCGCACTTAAGGCTACGCTACATACGTGCCCTAAAGCGGGAAATTTACGTAAATCTGTCATTGTTATAAACTCTAAACATGGCGAGTCGTTATAAATCGGGTGTGCAGAAAAGAAAAGAAAAAAGAAAAAGAGAGGAAGATCATAGAGGTGAAAGAGAAAAAATAATGAAGTTTTTAAAAGGGGGACAAGAAGCCAGAGAATTAGGGCTAGAGTTGGGGGCCCTATGATGGTCTCTTGTCCCCGGGCCCCAGCAAGTCTGTTGACAGCCCTGCATGAAGAGACAGGTACGCTGCTCTTAAAATAAAACCCTCTAAAGCTGCGAGGAAGGAGGAAATCAAGCCGTTTCATTTCTAATCCATGAGACAGGCTAAAAGAGGACAAGTCAGATCACGAAGGAAGTATCCTAATTTTTCACCTACGTTGGATGTGTCTGTATAAAACTGATGCGGGTGAGGAGCTGCCCAATCAGCAGCAGCATCCAATCAGAACCGATGCCCAATTAAAGACTGGCATGAAGGCTGGTTTTCTGCATCCTCACTCCTCGACCCCCCAGCAGAAACCATAGTGGGCTGATTTCTGGGTCACGTACAATCGAGGATTCAGAGAACACAATGCACCACATCCACAGCAATTTGATGATAAATGATACGGATGAAATCTGTATCAGGGTTATTGTGTATGTTCGGCTGCATTTGTATTCGAGCCCTGCAGACGGTTCATTGGAATAAAAGCACTTCTATTGTCACCTGACATTAAATACGTGCATTAGCTAAACACGGGCTCACACTCCAGCATCACGTAGTGATCCCTGCTGGAGACCTGAGCTCCTGCGGTGAAGCAGAATGCACAGCAGTATCCTGTGAGTACTATCCGCTGTGTGTACTGGAGTTCTGTGATTTCACGCCGGGCCGTTCGGCGCGCCTCTGAACGTCCACGACGCCTCCGCCTTGTTTATGGAGCTCAGCGAAAAGCCAGCGCTGCTCCAGAGGTTCGCTGTCTGCAGCCATGCTCTCCCTCCTCTTCACTGCTCCATCCCGGCGTTTTCCATTCCACCATAATGACAACGCCGACACAGCAGAGCGTGACATGAAGAAGAAAACCCTTCTGAGCCATTAAGAGATAGACACAGACAGGATGGAGTGTTTACACTGAGCCGGCCTCTCTCTGCTCTCCAGCTCTTCAATCTGCTGTCCTCTGTCTTTTTTTTTTCCCTCCCATCCCCTCGTTCTCGTGAACGCTTCATATCTTCCTCTCGCCGCTCTGCTGTCTGTTTCTATCTGGGCTCCTCCATCACTCGTCTCAGCCCCCGTCTCAGTAAGTGGAACATTTTCACACAACACTGCAGCATACACACTGCACAGCACTGAAAGATATAGATTTAAAAAGCTTTCTCGCTTCAAATGTGCAAACAACGAAACGGTGCTTTTTAGCAACGCGCTGCTTTTTACTTCCTTTTCACCAAACATGCCGGGGTCTGACACACAAAGCAGACAAACCCCCCGAAGAAGAACGGCAGCATCAGTCACAAAACAACGTGTTTCTGTGAAAGTGACAAAGACCTCGAGAGACCGAAGGAGATACGACGGGAGCAAACAGGGAAGTCAGGTGATGCTAGTATAGAACAACAAAACATCACGAGGGACTGCTGTTCACTTCCTGTTTCCCGCCACAGTCAGCTGTGTTATTTAAAAGCATTAACAGCATGTTTATCATCGCCCTGACGACGGTGAAGGTCCCCAACCCTCACAAAAATAGTCATTTTAAACCAAAACACAATGTTTATTCAATTTTATGACTAAACCTGACCAACGCTTGAAGAGAGCGTCATCGCCACATTAGAAAACTGATCATCTCCCAGCAGTGTTACAGCATATCAGCTCTGGAGGCCACAGACGAACCTCAGACCAGAAAATGCTTCTTGACATCATTCTGGACGACACGGACAGGAAGTATTTTGTGGTTTAATGTGGAGGCTTATGGCCCGTTACCTGACACAACACTGCAGGTGAGACCTGACACTCAGCATGATGTCGGGTTTTATCTACAGCAGAGTTTAATACTATGAGACCGGACAATGAGCCAGCCACAATGATTTGATTGAAGCCTTCTTTGTTTGCCTTTATGGTGAATGAATTGACAGATCTGAATCAGGATCCAGTTTAATTTGAGGAGTATTTCAGAGTACCAGGGAGTATACAGAGCCTGGTCTGGAGAGTCTCCAGTCTCAGCAGCCGTTGAGGTGATAAAGTCGCCCTGTATCGTGGACATATATTGCGAGGAGAGAGTAAAAAGTGGAGTGTGCACTTGTAAACAAAGTGTTTGTTCTCATTTCTGATGGGAAACAGCACATCATGTGAAATGGGTCCTGTCAGAAATCTGAGTCCTGAGTGGGGTTCACTGTCTGATAATGACAATAAAAACCGAGACCCTTCTATACCCACGTGTCGTGAGGACATTAAGATAAATGGTCTTTCATCAGTTCTTTTATCTCCTGCGTTCTCTCGGCCACTCTTCCGCCCTCTCTCTCTCCTCGTTCCGGTATATTTAAGGTGGACAATTTCAGGGGGTTATTAGGATGAAGAGGCAGAGCCTGAATGCAAGTCAATCCTGACATTAAGGCAATTCATCACACTATCGATGCTTCACGCTCGCCACATTCTGCATGCTGGGCCCGGGCGTCTGTTCCAGTGTGTGTATGAGAGACAAATAGAGTGTGTGTTTGTGAGTGTGTGTGTGCGGCTCGATGCTCGGTGGCTAATATTGCTTCATAACAGACTATTTTCCATGCCACATTACCCCTCTATTCCTCCTCCCTCCATCCTCTCTGCCTGCCTTGTCTCAGGCCCGATATAATGAAAAAAAAACCCAGCATGCCATGGGCCGGCGCTGCCGCCGCGACTGTTTGTTGAGCGCCGCTGATCGATAGAGGCTGTGAATATTTTCCACTCATCTCTGTCCTGTTGTACAGAGCCATCGATCCGGCCTCGACAGCACGCCTCCGCAGGATGAAGGTGAGCAGGGAGACGGACGGGGAGGCAGACAGGTGGCTCTTCAAAATGTCCCGGAATGCCAAAGAGCGAACACCGTTCCACCTCCGCGGGTCGATCGGCGGATTGCTCACTTTGTATGTTTATGACAGCGGGGGAATAGAAGAGAAGATGATGTGAAAACATCAGCGTCTGATGTAAACCGGGGGGTGAAACTGCGACTGCGCGGCACGTATCAATAACTGAGGCGTTCGTATTAGAAAGACGCTTCATCACAGGTGACAGTTTCTAACAGCAAGAACTGATGTGCTCACATCCAGCCGGGCCCGTGATCCGAACGCTTCCTCGTGCTGCAGTTTCACATTAAAAGCGTTTAACTGGCTAAACATGAGTTTTATTATGGAGAAGTCACAGGAAATGCAAAGTAGAAGAAACAAAGTTTGAACATAAAGAAAAGTTTCAACATATCTGACCAAACCTTCTTTTACGACAGTCCTCTTACTTGATGTTTCAGAAGTTTCAGCCCCTCTCATGGCCTTCCTTTGCGCATGCCATTTCCTGTAGTTGTCATGGAGACTATTCTGTTGTTACCAGGTGACAGACAGGAGTTTCACAAGATGTGACTTCAAGCTTTGTGAAAGCAGAGTAAAGGAACATCCCATAAGACCTTCTGGGTCAAGAATGAACCTTCAAGCTCAACAAGGATAACGTTGCTGTACAGTGAATGAGCAAGAGGTGGATTACACCTGGGACCTGGTTTTAGGTCCAGAATGATGCACCATCTGCACCACAGAACCTCATCCTGCATTCACCAGCAGCAACCAACAACAAGCAGCAATCACTGGATTACTGCTGATGCAGAAGAAAAGGTCTGAATCTGGTTATACGAGTGATCCCGCGAGCATCTGTTTGATCTTGAGCGTCAGCCCCGAAGTCCAACTTCAACCGCATCTGAAGTTTGAGCTGAAAACTCATTTGAGACTTTTTCATCTCCTCGTCTTCATTTTCAGATGACAGGAGGAACACAACAACAGAGGAAGGGAAAGAGAAATTGCACCGGAACGACAGATTACAAGTGAAATTGCAGCGTTTGATTCGTACAGGATTAGTATTATCAGGGGGCTCCGTCTCGAGCGGGATGTGCAAGACAATTTACACGTTTTCTTTACAAATCACAGACGCTGCAGATTCGTTGAAATCACTGGCAGTTTCCGCAATTATAACAAATCACCGGACGTCCCCTGGTTGTATTACAGCTGACTGAACGAGCTACAAGAGAATAAATGCTGAATTTCTGAGGTTTTTACCAAGACGGAGAAAACGGTAGATGCTTTTGTAAAAATTGGGAAAAAGTTAAGTGTGAATCAGTGACTTTATGTCCTTTAAAGACACTGTCTGTGCTGTCTGTCACGTCACGCGTCACCTGCCCGTGAATAGCCTCCCATTATCTTCCATTCTTGTTCAGATGATGTGTGTTCATGTGGAATAAAACAGTCCCATTGCTCTGTGACACCTAAATGAAATTCCTCTGGCTGCGGCTGAGGTCGCAGTAGGGTTCCCTCTGACATCAGCAGCCCCGCCCACCTGACCTGTGACGCAGGTGGGGAATCTTCCTGCGTCCCTCTGTGGTCCGGCGCTGTTGTCAGTGTACAGTTATTAAAGTTGGATCTCTCTGTAAAGGTTGTCCTCGCGCTGCACCTCTCTGCCGCTCTTCCCAGAGACAAAGGGCTTATTTTTAGCTGAGTATCACACACACACACACACACACACACACACACAGTCAGGCTGGATCGTGACCAGAGAGTCGTTCACACAATCGCACGCAGGCAGCAGCAAGGCAGACGCACACAAAGAGGAAAATGTTTCACACACAAGAAGAAGCGAAAGCGTACGTACTCGTGCACGTCTCTGACATCAACACACACGCTGCCTGAATAATTCATTCTTTCCACCACTCATCTTATTTCTGACTGTCCGAGGAGAAACCGTCACCTGAACTAGGAGCCTTGTTGTGAAACGTAGGGATAAGCTTTTCAAAAAGGAGGCAGAAAAGTTGGGAGACTCCATCTTATTCTGGGCAGTGAACTAACAGTCATGTATGTGAATGTAAGAGAAAAACATGTTCCTGCATGAGACCAAGCATGAGTGTCACACATCTGTGGGTTTAATCACTGACGACGCATCCTGTGACGGTCATGTGATGAACACGGACGGAGACAGATCATCAGAACTGAAGAAGGATGAAAAACAGGAAGCAAAAGGCGGATTTAAAGCAAAACTCACTCTGAAGTAAAAAGATCGAAAAACTGCCTTTTCCTGCACATTTGGCTTCACAATTTAGAAATCTAAGTAGAGATGAAACACTGAGTCAGTTACTCGATTAATGGATGAAATGAAAATTAATCCACTCCAGTTTCAATAATTAATTAATCGTTTAAGGTGGTGAGCAAAGATGCCAAACGTCCTTAATGGAGAATACTTGCTGATTTTTTAGCTTAGATTTTAAATGAATATCTTTGAGGTTTGGACGGTTCGTTTGTGATGATTTCAAGAACTTATTCAAATATCTCGACAGTTCTGGGAAACTAATGAGCTTTTTTTTCTGTTTTTCATCAGCAGTTACGTATCAGCGGTGACGGTAATTGTTGGTTGCAGCCCCAAACAAACCAGACTCTTCTGTGTAGAGAGATAACATGTCAGAACCTCCTTAAATATTTGACCTCCATGAAGAAGGAAAAAGACCTGCATCAACAAAAATGAAACCAAATAACTAATAATAATAATAGTAATATAATAAGACCAATAAGAATAAAAACCTGATGAGGATGATGGTGACGGCTGCAGACCTACATCTGACCACCAGTCAAAGATGAAGCCTGAAGCGTTGTAGGACTAATTTATAGACATGTTGGCGTTCGAGCGGCGTCAGTAAACACGAAGCTGAATCAACAGTAAGCTAATGGAGATGCCAGAGTAGTGTGGGACTCATTAAAAGTCTAATGGCGCCTATCAGCTCCGTTGGATCACGGGTCCTTAACCTTTTCCGGGCAGGAAACTCCCTGAGCTACACTCAGGCTCATTAAAACATATTACTTCTTCACAGCTGAATGCAAACCAAACAAGAAGGTCAAACTACCAAACACCTCATTAACAATGTGACATTTAAAAAAACAAAAAACGGTCTCACCTCGACAGCCAGACTCATTAAAACACACGACTTCAGTTTAACTGCAAACCGAACGAAGGAGCCCAAACAACAGAACCAATTATCAGCCGTGTTTCAGAAGAAAGAGCTGTTGTTGCCACGGCGGCGAGTCCAGAAACTGCTGGAGCCAGAAAATCAAGAGCGAGTAAATGAAAGTAAATGGATTATAATTTAGTTTCAGCCTCCCCCTGAAAGGTTTGCTAAAAACTTCCACTGTGATATCAGGATCCGGCTGAACTTCATTCAGAAATTAACAAAATTCACAAATAAATGTGTCAGTGAATTTATAAAATACTGAATTCTTCACATGCATTTGAATTAAATGTGTCTTAGATGCAAAAACAAAATCAATTTCCAACCTTTTCAACTCTTTGATTATAATATCACACTGCACTGCATGCTTTATATTCTCTTCTGATTGGTTTCTTTCTCCCTCATATCTAATTTTATACATTTTCTGTCTGACCTTTTGCAGAGAGACGGCTTGTCTTTTTGAAAAGGTGGCTATTATTAACACTTTGCTGATGTCCAGCCACAAGGTAAGCCAGACCTTGTCCAGGTGTGGAGCCGCTGATCTGGTTGCAATGTGTACATTTATACCATTTATAAGATATCCAGCTGTGGATTACCTGCTAATACCAGGTGAAACTGGGCTGTAGTGACAGCTAACCAGTTCACCTGAGCAACCCACAGTAACGTATGTGAAGAAATGATCAATGCAGACGAGAGCCATCAGTCTGCTATCGACACAAAACTTCCAAAAAAAAAAAAGCTGACAGGTAAATCCACAAGCCTCTGCTCCGTGAAATCAATTTCACTCTGATTCATCTCCATTAAATCCTCACATTTCGTGGCGCGCTGACAAATGAGCGACGAGGGACGGCGGATTAGAACCATAATGTGGCTGCATGATGAGTCCGGCGCTGCGGGGATGAGGGGATGATCACCTCCCTGTCAAATATCACACGGGTAATAGTTTGGATATTTTCATGTTGGTCTTTAAACGTCAGAGAAAACCGACACGTCTTCTCTGAAAGACTTTAATAGGTTGATTGAAGGCAAAAAGAGAATACCTTCATCATCATGTGGTTAACCCTCATATTGTCTTCCCATCTACTCTGCACCTTTTGTCTTCCCGGGTCAAAATTGACCCGGTCTGGTTTGACTGCTTGTAAAGCATGAAGTATAAAATAATCATCAAATTCTGTGTTGAACCTTTTTAGTCAACTTGTTTCCAACACATCAACATATATTTTACACTTATTTTTGTAATATATGATATAATAGATGCAATTTATAAAAAATTACACTTCATTTTTGATAAAAAAAACAGAAAGTCGGATTATTTTGACTATGGTTATGATCTGAGGCACATAAATTGATGTATTATCACAGACTGGCACATGTCAAAGTTTAGTCAGGACACTGTTTTGAAATAATGTAAAATTTTTTAAAGGCAGCAAATAGTCACACCTGTTGTCCTCCTGTGTGTGTGTGTGTGTGTGTTTATTGTACTGGAAAGCACAATAGTATGATCCATTACACCACTTATTGTGGCCGGGTCAAATTTGACCGGGAAGACCACAGATGCTATAAATTTTAATAAAACACACATAATTCAAAGAATATAGTCATAATTAATTTTACTTGCAAAGAGCATCGTATGGAACCATCCATGTCATTTTCAAGCAATTATATGAGAGAAAACCATAGTTATGATATGCAAACACATGAAAACGGGTCAAAATTGACCTGAAGACAACAGGAGGGTTAACACTGTGAGGCGGTTGCAGTTTGCTAAGGTCAACATCTGTTTCTCACGGGACACGAACAGCGGCCTCCTGGGTGAAAGTCCTGCGATTGTTAGACCCATCCACCCACCTCCACCTTTATACCTTCTTCTCTTTACACTGCATCACCTGACTTCCTCCTTTGCTCCCATCATAATTACTTTAAGCCACTAGAGCTCCTAACAACAAACACAGGCTGTAATAACCTGCTTGTACAGACAACCTACACGTCCATTTATGTGCTGAGGACGCGTTGGATTAATCGTGTTCTTCAGGTGACATTTATCTATGGCAGTGAGCTAGCAAGCTAACAGCTGACAGTGAGCTAGCCTCACTCCTTCAGGCTAAACCAATATGCTGAGTAATGAAGCCGATGACAGATGTTCTGTGAGCTTTTTCCTAATAACATCCAATTTTGCTTCCTCCCTTTATGTCGCACCTTCTCTCGCCTCCCGTCTTTCCCAGCAGCAACTTTCGCCTCCCGTGTGACTGGTCTTCCATATTAAATCAAGTCCTGCTTTTATCCGACTCGCTTTGCTTCCACTTCCGACTCAGCGCAGATTTTTTCCATCTTTCCAGCAGCATTAATCCGGTCTGAGCCGTCCTTTTCTCTTCCAGTTCATCTCCTAATTGATTCATAGTGTTTTACTCCTAAGTATGATTGATTTTGACATTTTATTGCCCCAGAGAAAACTACCCAGCTCTTAACTGCCATCAAATCAAAATGAAATATGAATAATACATATCCAAACTTGGAGAAGTACAATATCATTAGATTGAGGCATTGAGGTGAGAATATTATATAAATATTTTACAACGGTCCCCATACAGTTTCAGTATAGCAGCGTTACCTGAAGGACATTCAGCCTGTGATTACGGCTGCGACAGTGATGAATAAAGCTGTGAGGCGAAGTTGAGTACCATCAGCGGGAGTGAAGTACCTCTAATCAAAGTTGTGAATGTGCTGAGGTGAATCTCTGCCCTGACAGTAAAGAACGTTGTCAGTGTTAGAACAGCTTTCACACAACAGTGGATCAGCTAATTTTCTCCAGAGTAATTTGTAAGGCTGAAAAACAGCTTTCTGAATGACCTGAACGTTCACGCAGCCGCTGCCGTGCAGCCGTCTGGAGGTTCACGCCTGGTTGTTCATTTCAAAGAATTAATTCACAGACTTCGCCGTCTGGATTTTGATTGTTTGCTCGTCTTTGACGCGCAGGTGCAAAAGAATAAGCCCACAGAGGACGAGCAGAGGAAGGAAACTGGACTGATCTCCGTTCTGCTAACTCGCCCCCCTGGACTCTGTCCACGCCTCTGATCCCGCTCTGCGATCCTCCCAGGAGACATTTCCATCCATCCACGTCTTTATGAAGCTCTGTTACTACCTGCTCCAAGCTGCTGTCTGGTGTCTACGACTGACCGCTGAATACGGCCTCCAGCTGGTGCAAAATGCAGCAGCTCGTTTCCTGACGAACACTTTTAGTTTCTTTTAGGATAGATTTTAAAATTTAACTTTTTGTTTTTAGAGCCCTGCACGGCCCAGCTCCTATTTATTTGACAGAGCTTCTCTCCGTCCGAAACCCAAACAGGGCGCTAAGGTCCACAAATCAGTTATTACTGGAAGTCCCAAGGGCCAGGTATAAACACTGGGGGGGTCGCTTTTCCGTCTTTTCCGTCGCTGGGCCCAGACTCTGGAACAAACTGCCCCCTGACATGCACCATCACAGACTTTGGCCTCTTCAAAACTGGCTCAAAACATCTTTTCAGACTGGCTTTAATAGTAATGTGGTGACATTTTATTTTATTTTATTCGCATTTAATCTGTTTTTTATTTCCCTGATATTGGCTCTATTGTTGCTTTCTTTTAATCTGCTTTCATTTCTAACTTCACTGTTTGTTTTGAACTGGAAAGCACTTTGGTCGCCTTGAGTGTTGTAAAGTGCTATTTAAATAATATTTGATTGATTGATTTTCAGACATGGATCATGTAAAATTCAGTACCCTGAATTTGGATATCAGGAAGAGCTGCAGGACAGAAAAAGTCAAACTAGTGCACGATCGAAAGCAACCCCACTCAACCCCCCTCCCCATCTGAAACATGTCTACAGTGAGGTGAAAATATGCCCAACAACAAAATATCCACCTTTGAGCATCTACGACATGGCACATGAGTCTGTCGTGTGTGAGATGCTGTCAGAAAAAAACTCCTCAGCCTGCGATGACCAGAGCAAACCAGCCACAGATGGAGGTTGCGACAATCAATTGAGGGAGGGGGGAATGAGGTGCTGTTGTCGTTCAGCAGCAGATCTCTGGCAGATAAATGGCTTCAGTTTCTCTCATCAGCATCAACATCTGCTTCTTGTTGTCTGTCTGTTACATCACCATCAGCTGCAGCAGGTCACTGCTCTGCTCTTCACACTGTTTGCACATGTGTGTATTCACATCTGTACGTCCGCTCGCGTGTGTGTGTGTGTGTGTGTGTGTGTGTACATGCAAGAGAATGTAGGACACCTTCATATGCAGCAAAGTACGGACGTTGTGAGTGTTTGTTTGTGTGTGTGGGCTCCATCTGTCAGTCTGACGCATCGCCCCAGTCAGCAGGCGTCTCCCCTTCACACGTCATTGGCTGTCGCCGTGAGACCAGGACTTATTCAGCCAATTAGCTCAGAGCGAGATAGCAGTGAAGGGACCTGCTGTGTAAGCTGTTGCTGTGTCTCTAAATGTCAGCGGCCACCAATGGCCGTGATAAAGTGAGTGGAAGGTGAGGAAACAGGTGACCGGTCACAAAACTGTCATATTTCACCGTACCAACGTGACTTGATTGTAAGAAATAAAAGGTTTTGTAGAAAAACATAATACTTCTCCAGGTAATGTGTCATAAGATAATCTCTATACTTGTATCTGTGCCTTCTCTGTCACTAAAATCCCAACCAGGTCTACTAATGAACCCCATCTGTAGCTGGATGCGTGGCTGAAACACAAACTGCTGGACTGATTCAATAATAGAAAGAGAAAATCACTGTTAGTGGAGCCCGACCAGTTCTGGATCTATCTGGATCTATATGCACTGATCACTGGAGCTGCTGCACCGCCTCCTCAGCAGCCGTGTAGGTCACCAGTGTGTGCAGGTTGTCACGATACTTTATGTGTATTGATAGGTGGCGACCTCTAGTGGCAGTAGCGTTTACGACTGATGCAAAGAAGCAAGTCAGGTGACGTGGTATAAAGAGCAAGAAAGTCTGCATATGGAGGAAGGTTTGGTGGATGGATGAGTCAAACAAACTCAGGACTGTCACCCAGGAGACCGAACGTCACGTACTATACAGTGAAGTTTTTACCCAAACCATGATCCACGTAGCTTCGACACCTAAACATAACCAAGCAGCGACCATGTCACAACATTAAACACGTCACGTTATAGGTCCAGCATGGCAATCCAGCGATTGGTTTGAGCAGCTCAGGATCAACAGTGTGAGGCTCTGGCTGTTTTGTATAACTGCAACTAGAACTGGAAGTTTCAGCCTCTTGTGGTCTCAGCATTTAGACCACGCTAAGCCCTCAGCGCTCTCTGGAAGCAGCTTTACTGCTAATGTAAGCAGAAGAAGAAGAAAACTGTGGAGAAGTTCCTGGAGGACACGAAAGCTCCTCCGAACGCTGACTCTGTCTCTTCTCCGTCCTCCCCGAGGCCCTCAGCCGAAGCCTCTGCGGCGGTTGTTGCTGACGAATATGAGACAGGACAGTTGTTTGCCTATTAGCAGCGCTAATCACACTGAGCCACCCTCGTCAATAAAACTCATTACGTGAAACAAGAGGCTCATCAGCCGGGCGCTGCCCCGCTTATCAGCACAGCCAGGTCCAATTCACTCATTTATGGAACATCATCATCTTTTTCAATCACAGCGTGGCCCGAGCTGTGACCTCTTACATGGAGTCTGAGCTGATCGGCAACTTAAAAGTAGCTTAGCACGCTGCTAACAACATCGAACAAACACAAAGCTTTTCCCTTCCTGTGTTTACAGTCACTTCAGGTGCCTTACACGTGCCTCACACACTTCAGAATCACCATAATGTGGCAGGGCAGCTGTACTTTACATGCTCTAGTGTCAACCTTCATCACTGCAGCGGCATCTCACTTCTAAACACAACAGGCCAAAAAAAACATGACCACAAATTCCTGTCTAACCTGTTACATATTGAGCATACAGTCACTGAAACACCGTGAAAATAAAGGCTCTTCTCTAATAAAGGCAGTTTTTGGTGGTTTTGGATGGTGCAGCAACAAACTTTGGAAGCTCAGTTACTAAAAAGTGAAACGGAAATTAAAGTGGCACAAATGGCTTCAGTCCAGATGTGGTCAAAGTGAAACTGAAACTGCATTTTGACATGTAGAGAGGTCATGCAGGAGCTCAGCCAGTTCATTCATTAGACTAACACAGCCGTGTTGTGTGTGCCAGCTGCAGTGTGTTGAGGTGTGTGTGTGTCAGCCTGCGGTTCTTCATCACTGCTGTTGTCACATGTCAGCCGGCCGATGCCAGATGTGTCAGTTAGTGTTTAAAGCCTATTAACAGTGTCACAAGTGATGGGCGGCAGCTGGACAAACAGTGAAGCTGACAGTTTGTTGCTTTCAGCCAGAGACACAAATCTACATGTGAGGCTGTCAGCTGGTGATGTGAGTCTATTGATCCGTTTGGAGGGGGGGCGTCTATCCCTGCCCGGCCCTACAGGGGAAGGTCAAAGGTCAGGGTCAGGGCTACAGAAAAGCACTCTGGGAGATTTCGTTGGAAGACATAAATCTGTTAGCAAGATCGATAATAAAGCTGCCGACTCAGCGTGTAGACTGCTGAGACAGGAGGGCAATTAATCGATCGGTCAACAGTTTTGATGAATCAATTAATCTGTGAAGTTATTTATAAAACATCATATGTCATCCGCTGTGTGATGTGTGCACTCAGTGATGTGTTTTGCTTCTGTTTTGAGTTTTTTCAGCGCCACGGCAGCAGCCTCAGAAATGACGACGGGAGCAGACGCTGAGAGGAGGCAGCTGTTGTGACCATGGCAGCATGTTATCATTGTTATTAGCATTTTATACAGTACCAGTCTAACTGTGGCCATGCATATATGATCAATGAAAGCCGTGGAGGAGGTGAGGAGCGCGTGACGATGCAGGGAAAGAATGCAGAGCACGTTAGCAGCACTATCGTCACACTGTGAGATACATTCTTCTAATGTTGGTCCTCATCACATGTGAGTTATTAAATGATTATCTATGGTTCTTTGCTGTATTCTGTTGTGCGACTTGGCAGCTGTAACACTGGAATGAATGCAGCACATTATCATAAGTGCATGTTTAATAAGAGCGGCAGCGTTTTTTCACGGTTTGAGCCGTTGGATTTGTGAATAATCGCAGCACACATTACAGGCAGCTCTCCAGCGTCTGCTGGCAGAGGAAGCAACAGGTTTTCTCTCTTCTTCCTCTTCCTCTGCGTTCACGCTACCTCTGAATGGCTTCGAGCCAGGCGTGCCCACGTGTTGCCTGCAGTACGACGATACTTGACTTTTCCATGACACGAGTTTACAACCAGCTTTAGTCACGAAATCAAAACTGTTCCAGACGTTCCATTCAAGCAGGGCAGGTGCTTCAGTCACCTGGCCCACATCCACCTGACCACAAACAACACTCTCAGCACTTTTACCTGCTTTAGTCAAAGGAAACAGATACTTGTGACTTAATACTGCACTGTGATGTCGAGGAGGGAGGGGTTCATATTGTTTGATTACACAAGGCTAATAAGACACAGTCAGGTATGGTTGGTCATTACTGCAGGTGGCTCCGGTGGAGGAGTGAAACCATATCATGCAGTTATCTCTGCGAAGCCTGTAGTACAGCACTGAGTAACAGCACACCAGCAGTTGGCCAGATGAAATGTTCTCTTAAAACGATTTTAAACATTCATGAGTCAAAGGAAAAAACTTGCTTTGTTGAACACAAATTGAAGTTTCATGTTTTAAGACACACTCAGAGTGGATTCACATGATGCTGACGTTCAGGAAACAGGCCGCTACCTCGACAAACACGCATCACACTCACAGGAAACAGGCAGAGTGTCTGAACTCACTGCTAATTGAGTTGTTGTAAGCGACTGAGAGGAAGCCAGACTGCAGCAGAAATCTCTCTCCTTTGATTTGTTGAAGGAGCTCCAGCAGAAATCTGACCCAGTGCTGCTAGCGAGCTAGCATCATCTGGCAGCTAGCTGTCAGCGCTGGGTCAATACTTGGCTGCAGTTCTCTGTCTGCAGTCCAGAGGCTGCCTGCTCCCATTACTGCGATTCAAAGGCTGCATCACTCGCCTCCTCTGTTTGTAGGCCAGGACGCAGTCGTGGCTCTGGCACTGTCCTGACTCCTCGCCGCTTCTCTCCGAACTCCGCTAATTTCATCCTCCCTTCCCCTCTCATGTCCTCTACTCCCGTCCTCCTCCTCCTCCTCCTCCTCCTCAGTCTTAAAGCAGCCTGTGCCAGATACTTGAAGCGCAATTGAATTTGTTTCTTTTGCAGCCACAGTAAAGCATACATTGGCCTTGATCCAACAATCCATATTTCTGCACAGCTTCTTTCATCACAGCCTGCAGCTGATCAGCGCTCTCACAGCAGGTCAGTAAAGATCTGTGTGCTTCTTATATATTTACATCTTTGTTATAGCCCATCATACCTAATATTTGAAGGAGAATGAGCCAGAAGGAGTTTTAGGCTAAAATACTGTCATGACTTGCAAAAATATGAACATCTTTATTGTTGTGCAGCAGATTAATTATATATTAATTAAGTTATTTTTGTTATTTAAGAATTATATATTCTATTATCACATCAAGTGGGGAGAAGAGCCATATTTTCATAATGTAAATATGGTCTTAACTTTAATTTTACACTTATTTTAGATGTGCAAGTCTTGCACATTAATATTTGAAATGTGTGGGTGATTTTATATGTCTGTATTTGACCTTCAGTATGTCTGGGGTTTGGTTTTCATGCAGGTTTCCAGCACACCCTCACACACACTGAAATGAAACAGAGCTTCGGTTCCCTCTTGGCATGAGCCCAGGTGTCGGCAGAAAGGAGTTTATGCTCAGGCTCAGCTGATTTTGCATCACTACAGAGGGAACTCTGGAATATTATGGGCCAGATCTTCAGGACCAGCCTCCTGCTCTCCATCCTGCTAATGACGACAATTTGCTGCTGCTCTGCTCTGATGCACCGCACCTTTTAATCCCTGAACATCTGAGTCCCTGCTTAATGACTGCTAATTCCTTCCTACTGTAACATGAAGAGAGAGATGTGATGGCTTGTGCCTGCTGGGAGGGAAATGCATGATGTGAGAGAGACTCTGAGGTGGGCTGTGTGTGTGTGTGTGGAGGCACCAGACTCAATAAGAGTTTCTATTAGAGGATACCTAAATACCTGTGTTCAGGCTCCAGAGAAACATTCATACAAATAGAACAGAACACAGTGAGCATGTATGAACTGCACGGCTGCAACAATCTTCTGATTTCTGCTGCGATTAAATCATTTAGTCTGCGAAAAGTCAAACGAAAGGCGGAGTGAAAGGTGCTAATCACAGGTGAACAAGGTGACATCACCGTCATCTCTCAGATTTATGTGTAATAATGCCTGAAAAACACTCTTTACCTGATTGTCTGTCCCAACCCCAAAGATAATCAAACTATGATGATTTGTAACCTTGGAAGGCAGCAGATCTTCACATTTCTTCACAAGGTGAAAGGTGTTTTTTTATTTTTACTTGATTAAACAACAGTAAGACTGATTTTCTTTTGATTAAATACAGAACAGAAACTGTTGCAGAGGAAGTAGCTGCCTTGGTAAGACTGAAAAAACAGAGAAAAGCAGCACTTTTCAGATATTTTAGGAGAGGATGTTGAAGACAGAATGGAAGATGTGCATCGTTGCTTTTGACCCTCAGTCGGGATGAAAATAACACAAACCTGTGGATTAAGGACTGTGTCCTTGTTTATATGTAACTGCACACAAAAGAAAGAGTTCAGTTTTGCGCCCTCAGCGAGGCCTCAGGGGACCAGTTCAGACAAAGACACGGTGCACCAACACTTCCCAGCATGGACGAGCTGAACCCCCCCCCCCCCCCCACACACACACACACACACACACACACAGCGAAGCCGTTTCATATTTAGCTAACGCTGTGTGTGCTGACACGATGAAGCGTGTCGGACTCTTATGGGCTCCGAGAAAATCGCTGTGTTACTGTAGTACCAGCTCGACCGTGTGTGTATGTAGACGTGTGTGTGTGTGTGTGTGTGTGTGTGTGTGTGACAGAATATTACAGCCTATCAGAACTAAATGTGGCACACGGCTGTGTAAATGGGCTGAGAGATAGAAATGATGAGAGCAGCTATCAGCAGGCAGAGAGACCACAATTACCACCCAGCTCCAACCCCACCCTCACTGAACGTCTGAGTCACTGAAGGGCTGACCGACCGTTTCACCGCCTGGTTCACTGACTGCTTCACTGACTGTTTCACTTTCTGACTGGTTCACCAACCGTTTCACGGACCGTTTCATTTACTGACTGTTTCACTGGCTGTTTCACTGACTGACTGTCGCAGACGAGGAGTGAACTGCTTCAGCTCGCAGCAGCTCTGCAGACGACTGAAACTCCTGGTTTGACTGCAGATCCCCACAAAGCTCCACCAAGACTGGCAACTCCTGGAGAAACTACGCCTGGGAAATACACACATCCACCTCCACAGATTCCTGGGGCACACTTGGACGGGCCTCACAGGATCCCTCCGTTTGGGATCCACTCTGTAGACCGACAAGAACACGGCTGCAAACGCGCTTATTAGCATCTAGACCAGTGACATTACGACCTGTGAAGCTGCCACTCCTGTTTTTGGCTTTGCACTAAACAGAGCCAATAAAATTAACAGCAGATCGTGGATAACAACCCTCACAAAGAGCTACTTTTCAATCTTTTAATCCTTAGATTAAAGTTACAGAGTTAAAGTTATATTATAGAAAGAGGCAGCAGGCAAAGTTCAAAAAGTAGTAAAATAAACAAGAAAATCAGCTGACTTCAACATGTGATTGAATGCGACTGGAGTGAACGTGTTCCTGACAGTTATGTATCTGTTATTGTACTTTTTTAACAAATAAATAAAAGCACGTATCCATCAAGGAATAAAACAGGAAGGCAACAAACCCTGAAATCAGCTGAAATCAGATGTTTTGATGAAACATTTGTGATACGTGAAGCTTAAAAACAACTTAACAAGTGAAATCAATCACAAAGAGCTGCTGATTACTCTTCTGTTGATCAGCGAATCGTTTAACTGATTAATCACTTGATGATCGGACTGACGTTTCTCTCCTGCTGGGCAGCTTTGCTTCGTCCCGCCTGAACGAGCGGCGCCTGGCGGCCCCCGCGGACATTATTTTCATAGATCCGGGCTGTTTGTCACCATCCTTCATTTCAGAGCTGCTGCTAACAACCATCTCCATCATCGATCCCACTGCCGATTGTTTCAGACGATTCAGCTGATCGTTCAGATAACAACACATTTCACAAAGTGCCGCAGGACGCCGAGATGATGTCTTCAGATTGCTTTGTTCTGGCCGACTAACAGTTGCAAAAAACTCCCTCAACAGCGTGACTCAATAGACATTTATCCACAGTCAATAAATCATTAGCACCAAACTAAAATCACTGCTCTTGCAGGGAAAAAACAACTGGACTCATTACACTCAGCCGAGAGATAATATTTTGAAACAGCACGGCGCCCATTGTGATTCACAATCCCTCCTAATCCAAAACCTCCCCGCAGCAGCAGCGTGTGCCAGGCCGGGCGCTTTATTTCTGTCCAATAATAAACTTCCCAACAGCAGCGCCGTCCCAGAAGCCCCTGCGGTTGCCATGGTAATTAAAAAGGCTCGTTAAGATCAAAGGCACAAAGAAGATTGTTGACTCTCCAGGGGAGGCGAGTCGAGCCCAGAGGAACGCAATTAAGGATGGAGCGGGGATCCTCCACATACCTGATGTTACGCTAACAAGTGAGGATGCAGCTACAGAACACACAGCAGCTTCAGGAGGTGCGATCGCTATCTGTGCGTGTGTGTGTGTGTGTGTGCGTGTGTCAGACAGAACCAGAGTTACACAGCCGGTATCTGACTGCAGAGGCGAGCAGGTTGTGTGTGTGTGTGTGTGTGTGTGTGTGTGTGTAAATTGAAAGCAATGGGTGGGCACATAGGGAGATGAAATGGATAATGGGTGCTCACTGAAGGCAAAAAGCTCACCTCTAATAACACAGACTGATGGCTACAATTACTATAATCGCTAACAGATTTAGTGTAACTGCCACTTTAATGTGATTTTTTATGAATTACAGAAATAACTTTGAACTAGAGTGAGCACATTTAATCTAATTACACACAGAGTTCAATTATTGGTTCTGTGTGCAGTCTCTCTGAGGCAGCGGTCCATTAGAAGACATGTTTGAACAGTGTTTCCTGTGACTCCTGCCATCAGGAATTATACAAGAGGACGAGATGGTTATGTTAAATATACTAAATGCAAAGAATGTGTGAAATAATAAACAGTCCAATAAGATAATAGCTGACGCTGTCTCCTGGCTACAGTCTCTCACTGACTTGATGCAAACTCTGTTGGGTAAAACGTAAAATATTTATCCAACTGGTGATTATCAGACTAACTTCGGCATGCAGTCTGACCTTAAATTCTCACACATCAGCAAGCGATTGAGCTAATCGAGCTGTTTATCTCGACTTTTCCCAACTTGTATAACCTCAGAGTGATTTTTTAGTTTTTCCACGTCTTAGCGACAAGCTGCTCGTACAAATTACTGCAAAGTGAACATTTGATGCGACCAGTCAGCTGGTTCTGAATGCTGAGCTGAATCAGATCTCATTATTAATGTAGTTACTATGACGACTCAAAGAACTGCCTCACTCATGAAATCTCTGGCTGTGTGATGAAGCGCCTGAGCTCGATTCTGTAATCAGGACTAATGCAATACTTCATGAAATCATTTCCTCTTGTGTTAGAATATGCAGTTTTCAGGTGAGGCAGGAAGCCTCCATGATAAAACTCCACAGAACGCCACAGAAAGTGACGTCTGTTAGTTATAACCTGATTCCAAAAAAAAGGTTAAGGAGTTATAGGAAACACAAATAAAACAATAAGATAACCTGCTGGTCCATTTCGACATAAAGTCAATATATTTACTGTTTGAGCTCATCAGCTTCATTGATTGTTGTGAATATCTGCTTATTCTGAATCTGATGCAGCAACACGTTTCAAACAAGGAGCATCAAAAGACTGGGAAAGATGTGGAACGCTTCAAAAACACCTGTTTGGATCATTCCACAGGTAAACAGGTTGATTGGAAACAGGTGATAGTATCATGATTTAAAGGTTCACAGCGAGGATGGAGCGAGGGTCAACACTTTGTCAACATGTGATTGGATAAAGAGATTAATACCTGGACTCAGGAACACTTCAGGAAACTGATGTCAGGAAACACAGTTTGTTTGAAAATGAATTCTGTTTTAATTCCCAGTTTCCAGAAAAGCCTTTTAGTCCAGATGTTTCAGGGTTGTAGGAAGCTAATTACACCGGAGCACAACACACACACAGAGGCAATAATATTGACTGATCATGCTAATGTTCAGGGAACATTGGTGGTAAAGGTGTGTTTCGTGTCTGCAGGAGAATAATCAGGAGGCTCAGAACCATGAGACACACACATGAAAAGAGTAACTGTAATCTTGCCATCACCTTAATGGAATTAAAGAAAAGGCTCAAATCAGGTCTAATTAGTGTGTGAGTCACGACCAGCTCATTCCACTGCTGCTTCGCTTTGAAGAGTAATTATATCTTCAAATTGTGTGTTGTGTCACACAAAGCATCCCCATCAGGATCACAAAATGTGACTGTGTAAACACATTTATGTCCCTGCAACATGAGTACTACATTAGATCTAGAAAAACTACAGTGTGTACTACAACTCGTCACCTTGAAGCATTAAAAAAAAAAAAAAAAAAAGGTGGATTAGTGGCTCCTTCAAATGAACTTCTCTTATAAAAATGGTAAACATGACACTAAAATACAGTCCAGCTGCGAAACATCATGTTGGCTGTCAGTGAAGACGGGAAACTGGAGGAAACTGGAGAAAAATGGAGGAAACTGAAGAAAAATGGAGAAAAATGGAGGGACTGGAGGAAACTGGAGAAAAAATGGAGGAAACCTGGAGAAAAATGGAGGAAACTGGAGAAAAATGGAGGAAACTGGAGAAAAATGGACGAAACTGGAGGAAACTGGAGGAAACTGGAGGAAACTGGAGGAAACTAGAGAAAACTTGAGAAAATTGGAGCCACTCTCATCACATCCAGCAAAGGAGACGCTGCAGGACGGGTGAGGAGCTGCGGATGTGTGGATTTTACATGACGGCCAGATCTGTTCATTAACATCACTGCAACCTGTCGGGGTATTAAGTTGCTGTTTAAAAGAACTGGTATGACACAAATGAGCTGCAGCAGTAAAATCTCATGTGATATTTGCTGGAATTCTTGGCACAATGCAAACACAAGGTTTTTAATATCCTGCTACGAACGAGTAAAATCGTCTATAAAAACCCTCCATGTTTCCTGGCTCATGTTTCCTCCTCTCATCTGTTTCTGTAGCAACGCAGGCTATTTTCTGTTGATGGTCTGAACGTGGCCTTGAATATGCGAATTTATGACATTTACATCATTTTTTCCTTGTAAACACTGAGATGATGACATGAACAAACTGGGATCTCTCAGGAGGGCGATGTTACTGTTAAAGAGGCAGAATGACGAGGACAGAGACAGAGACATTACAAGAGTGACGGGAAGAGAGAGAGGAGTCGGAGGAGGTGAGACAGAGCGGCGGTTTGGGAGTTGTCAGCAGGATAACTGGTGTCAAAGTCCAGCTGAAGTGGCTGGACGGTGGTGGACAAAGACGGCGACCTGAAGACCTGAAGATGGAATAATGGCACCGTCAGAGCAAGGACTCATCGACTCACCGGGAGGTCCAGATCGTTTAAAGTCAATCTCTATTTTTAGCTGACAAAGTTGCAAAAAGAGAGAGCTGTGGTCAGGCTGAAGGATGGGAAGGTAGAAGACAAAGCCCCCCCCCCCCCCGTTCAGCAGAGAGTTCACAGCAGCAGTTTGTCAGCGGTGGCAGCTAATGTGAAAAGAGACGCTCGCAGTAACAAACCTGCAGAGAATTAGCACCAGCTCTGCAGATTTATGGAGCTGTTTAGCCGTTAGCTTATGGTTTTAGTTTTCCTGTCTGGCTAAGTGACTCCAGCAGCAGCAGCAGCAGAGCACAGTTAAAGACACGTGGAGGTGAAGACAGTGGAACATCTAGCAGCTAAAAAGCCACATATTATTCCCAGTAGTCGGTGGAGACCAAAACAGAGCTAAAAGAAGAGTGAATGTCGGACTTAGACTCATTACAAGGACACAAATCCAAATCAGAATGAGCACCAACGCTGCTCCATCTGTGCTGGATCTTTAGGCGACTGATTGCTAACATGTTCGTCACAAAGACTTATTAACGGGGAGGCAACATCCCAGAGAGCTGGTCCTGTGGTTATGTCCCGGCCCATAAATGCATCAAGCACAAAAAAAAAAAACATACCTTTAGCCTGGCTGGCATGTTCTCAGTCTTTATGCTAAGCTAAGCTGCTGCACACATGGTTTGGTGGTGGCATTGCTATATACATACATATCAGTAAAAGACCCTGTTCCATTGCTGTTGGTCCACAGTGTTTCAGCACTGGACCCCGTACCTCACTGACAGGCTTGGTTTTTTTAAACACAAGATTTAATAAAAGCCCCCCCCCCCCCCCCCGGATGAGCACACACCATCTGCTGCGAGTTTGTGTGGCTGAGGACAGGTTCGTGTGGCGACTTGCACACAGGGATGCGTTAGTTTGAACGAACTTCAAAGACCGCACAACAAACTTCAAGGACTTAAAATAAATCCACTGGAACCCGTTCAAGAGAACAGCACTGGGACCGTCTTACTGGAACCCAATCAAATACTCGAGACTGCCGAGGGTTTGAAGTTTTCTTTTAAGTTTTTAGGGGGAAAAGCACTTCATCAGGAAAACCGGTCTACTGTACTGCTGCACTTTCAGGGGAAAGCGATCTGTTGTCGGCCAAAAAAGAGGAACAAACACTTTAATGTGGATAATGAGCACTTAATATATTTGGAATAAGGTGATTAAAAACCACCAACACACATATTCGCCGAGTGGAATCAAAGCGTCATCACAGAGGGTGATGTTTCACCTGCTGTAGTGCAGCATTAAAGTGGCCAAACGCCAACTGAAGATGACTGACAGACCTTACAAGCCCAAACTCCAGATGCAAATTGTTGCAGTATAAGTGGCTACTCAGGACTTTTATCACTCCAGTTAAACTACATCATTTTAATCCTGATATTCCAGATACTTGCATTAAGTGTACTGAAGAAATTAGCACCCTTTGTCATTGTATGTGGGAATGCAAAAAGCTCCAGATATTCTGGAAGGAGGTCCTAGAACTTATTTCTAAACTAACAGGAAGTGTTGTCCCCATGGACGCTGAAATATGTTTGTTACACATATACCCTGGAAATTTTTCAGCATCTGTGAGGAAACGCAAACTAATAAATTTCTGCCTGTTGCAAGCCAAATGTGTAATCACTTTAAATTGGAAAGAAACTCAAAGACCCAACTCAAGACAGTGGACTAGAGAGATGTCTGGCAGTCTGGTATTAGAGAAATTAACTTACATAGTTAGAGGTAAAGTTGAGGATTTTTATGAAATGTGGACACCTTTTTTCTGTTTTATGAATAACGTGACTGTATGAATGCCTGACAATTAAATGGGGAATTAAACAGGGACGGCACCTACAATCACAGCTGGAGCTCAATGGTTGAGAAAAAAAAGAAGGAAAGAAATAGTATTATGACCAGGTTATAGCAAATTTATTTATTTAGTTATTTTTTTATTTTTATTTGTTGTTTTTTGTTGTTTTGTTTTGTTTTATTATTATTCATTTATGTTATTTAATCTGGCTCTTCAGAAAACCTTTGTTAACAACATATTTTTTGCGTATACATGCATGGATGTATGTGTATGGGGTGTATGTATCATCAATATTATATTACTATTATTATTATTACTACATTGTTATTAATAATTTGCTTTAATTTATCTATTCTTTGTCTTCCGAGAATGTTGTTGTTAAGGGGGGGGGGGGTCAGTTGTTGAAAATATTTGTCTATTTGTCTGTTTGTTGTCTATATAGTATCAAAAATCAGAGTGTTGAGAGAAAAAGATGACTGACAGACTTGCTTAATTAATGGAGTTGAAGTAATGTATGAGGTCACGTGACCTCGCTAACATGTGATGGAAGGCGTCGCCTCATTAATGATTCAAAGATGATTCATCGATCGCTTCCTCTGCTCCACTTTGATGTTTATGAAGATGAACTCCATCACTACGTTCGTACTGAGCGTTTGAGCTCACACGAGGCTGCAGTACTCGAGTCCAGAGCGCACATTTCTAATTTAAAAAAAAAGGAACGACTTCACAAACACCTCAAAATAACCGGCTGGATATTCTTTATTATTATCTCACTGCCTGAAGTCGCTGATGAACGTGCAGCGTAGTGACACATCTTCAGCCGTCCGCAGCTCTCAAATTCCACTTCTATGACCGGTGTCCGACGCCATCTGTGTGCTTTCACTTGGAAGAATTCGTTTCCCATGTCCTCATAAACAGTCTTAATATTAATCACATATAACATCCACTCGTGTCCACAGCCGTGTCTCCTGCCAATTCAAAATGGGTCACATTATTATGACGGTATTTTCCTATTTTTGAGAAACCTTGGTCCTCGGAGAGAAGCTTCGGTGCCTCTGAAGACATTAGACAGGTTTCTTCTTTATTTCATTTCATCTGTTTAGGTTTGATCTCAGTTTCTTCACTCTCTGTAAAGTCTTCACTGCCATAAAACGTATGAATAAATAAACTTCTCTGAGGCACCAGCAGAGCAAAATGTGCTACTTACATATTGGTGCAATGAAGCATCATATAATCCATCTGTTTCCTGTTTAACTCCCTCCCTGTGGCCCCACTAAGCAACCTAACACTCAGTTAATTGATTCTCTCCCTTCACCGCTGTATCTTTAATAGAAACGTCTGAAACTAAACGCGTCTTTCTGCACGTTCTCTCACATACGAGAGCTTGTTTTCCATTATTGTTTGCTTGTTTTCCAGTATTGACCGGAGCGACCGTTAACTGTGAACTGCGTGTGAGAGCGTCTGTAATCCGGTCGTTTGTTACACAGAACAGGACGACGGCACACCACTTGGAATAAAGACCTCTCAATAAGACACAGCGAAACAATCTTGTTTCCATCGGCCAATCACACAAATTGCAAATTGAACGCAGGTGAAATCAGACCTTCAATACAGTCCTGAAATGGAGCATTTCTCTTTAGCCGGTCCAGATGCTGCTACAGAAACAGACCAGCATCCTCCACCAGTTTTCCTGCCTCATATTTCCTCAAAGCACACAGTTTACACTCTGCTATTCTTAGATATATGCAGTAAACGGTGCTGTGAAAAGGCCGGCGTGAAAGCTACAGCTCTGCGGTCGACTGCGAAGCCTCACACACTCTAAAGTTGTCGGTAGTGTCATATAGAGCAGAGCCGCTCTCTTGTGTGCTGTAGCTGCCACTTCTACATAATGATACCTGGAAGTCTTCTGCACAGAGAGAGGCCACTCTGCTCAGAACAGGAGAGGAAGTATAGGAGCCAATCACACACACACACACCTGCAGCCATGCACACACACCCAGCAGGTACACCCTTGTGTTCAGCATACAGATGCATTAGCATACATAAAACAGTTAAGAGTATTAAGCGCATATAAATATACATGACCTCACATCTCCACTGCATTAAGCAGACTGCACATGCTTAAACATTAAACACACACAGTATGACGTGCACTTGCACACTTCACACAGTCAAGTGCACACAGACACACAGGCACTCTGTGCGGACACCTCGGCTATCTTACAGTTTATTAGAGCTCGATGTGTGGCAATAAAGAGATAATCTATCACTGCCTGCAGCTATTTCATTTAAAAGCAAAGTGGTTGTATTTTATTGTGTGCTGTTTATAGTTAGTGCAGCTTTACGGTTGTCTAAGAACACAAGGGAACATTTCCAACAAGGTGATAAATCTGCAGCCATCAAACAGGGGGAAAGTTTTAACTTGCTGGCTGGTGAATCATGAAACTGAGGGTAGGAAATTCAGGTGAGCAGAACAGAACAGAACAGGTGAATGATCAGCTGATGTGGCTCTGGTTTCCTTTCCTGAGCAAAAAGTGGCAAGATGATGCCAAAACTGTACATCGTAAGAGATCTGGGAGCATTTCTGCAGGAACCAAGGAGACATACAGTGTTTTGAGGCAGCAGAGTCTGTAACGCTGCAGCATGAAGAAATCCAAAATCATCTTACTGCAGCAATCTGCCTTCATTAGTTATGGGCGTCATCAAGGACTAAAATATATCACTCATACTCTGAAACACAGTGTCAGTGGCCCTGCGATAGGAACACATACCACAGCTTTCATTTAGGTGCTGTTCTTCCCTGATAAAACTTTATCTTATTTTCATTTGTGCCATGAACAAAGATGGATGATCATTTCTGTAATTTAACACCAAATCCTCAATGGACTTTTAATATGTAATATAAATGGAGCTGGTGATGTTGCAGCAGTTCATGTCTGCTTCTAACAGTCTAAACAGGCCAAATTCAGTCCTTTGTGTTCGTCTAAAAACAGTCCGGACCACAGCTCATTGATAATAATTACATTCAACACATTCAACACAACAACTCCGAACCCACTACACACTTACACCACACAGCATGGACACACGCACTTTATCACACACACATCCATATGCTGGACTCCATCACACACACATCAAAATGCTGGACTTTATCACACACACATCTACATGCTGGACCCAAGTGTGGACAAACCGACTATTGCACACTGTTATTTTGCACAGCTGCACTACTGCGCCCATATTTAACTGCTCGAATGTTTATCCTGTATTACAGATGTTTAACCTGTATAGCCAGATGTTAAGACATTTATCCTGGATAGCCTAGTTCTTTATTTTTACTTCACTATTTCTTCTTATATTGTTATTTTGTACCTTGTATTGTATTTCTATCTATGTATGTATGTATGTATCTATGTATCTATCTATCTATCTATCTATCTATCCATCCATCCATCCTCATCATCATATGCTGCCATATGTAGACAGCCGAGATGTGACTGGATGAGAACATTGTCACAAACTCTGCTAATTCGTTGTTTCAACTTGTATTTTAAATCCCAGCAGCCTGCAGGACCAGGAGGGTCTGGACTGGACTGTCTGGTTTTACTGGCTGAGTGAGTGTATGAATGGATGTATAGAAAAAACTGAGGAAAATATCCAAAATGTAGCCGAAAACCGATGAACCTGCACTTCAAACCATTTTTCACCACGTTATCGAGTTAATCTGAGACATTTGTCTTGATTCCGGGGCTAAAAGTCAAACATTTTAAAATAATCTTAATGAAGGCAGTGACCGGATCAAATGGCGAACAGTTGCTCTCGTCACATGCACAGTTTAGCTGCTCGCTGCTTTTTAATGATGCACCTAAACAGATAAAACGGAGCGTGACTTGTATTTGAACCCCACCGTCAGAAAAAGAATGAACTCGGTGCTGATTGGGAGGTTTTCGCAGTGGGAAGGTACCAGTCACAGCTGAACTGAGCCACATTACATGATCTGTCTTTGAAAACTGGAAGCTGGACTCGGTCCAACTTGATGCCTCAATCGCAGCTGTAATTGGCTCAACAGCCATAACGCGTCTCCGCCCCTTTATGTGTTGATTACTGCTACATTCATCAGCATCTCCATTAAAGCTCAGTATTTAACCTGCGTAAGCTGTTTGCAGAGGAAGTCCTGCTTCTTATCTGCAGTCTGTTGGAATCTGCAGACGAGTGTGGAGGACAGACTGCAGTTTCACTTACAGATAACACGACGTGGTGGATCCATTGTGACCGCATCGAGCACGCTCTGACATTACTGCCAGATAATGTCCACTCTGATCTGATAGTGTATGGACGTCCATTATTCAGGCAGATATTGGACTGTCAGTGGTCGGCAGGCTAGATAAGAGGACGGGTGGGCAGCTACTGTACGTGTGCAGCCAATTCACGCTTTTACTCCGATCAGTTTTTTGTTCTTTTGCGCATTTTGTTTTAATTTTTGTGTCTTTACGTCCATCCAGCAGTTCAGTCTCTGATACAGAACCAAACAGACTCCACAGCTCATATCTGCGTGGGTGGAGAAATCACTAAACTGTTCACATTTGTATCCAGAGTAATTTGAAAGTCAGTCACTTACTTTTCTGTCATCTGGTTGCCAGATCAGTCCTTCCTGACACCTGAAACAAGAGCAAAAATGAAAATTTGTGTTGATTATTTGTCACAAAAAGTGAAAGAGCTTCTGCTACAGTGCTGCAGGATTAACTTCAGGTTGACTGTTCAGTGACAGGGCAGTGCTAACAAACCAAGATATAAAGAGACTGAACCAACAGTGTTAGTCTGACTCTCACCACTGTGACTTCCTGTCTGCGGCTCTCAGCTCTAAGCTCATTGGCTGTTTACTTTTCTTTTTACTAAGGAGTTAATAATACAATACCAACAACAAGGCAAACACAAATAAAATAAAACAGATAAATAAATAAACAATTCACGTCTTATATGCAATTTGGGATCACAAGCCCCCAGGTAACCACGCACACTAACCAGGCCTACCTAACTTCACCTACCTACCCTTACCAATTATAGTTTCCTAGCAGTGACGAGCCCGGACCCGCCCCTGCTGACTAAACCTATAAGTGCGCGATCAGCCAGGAGCCCATGTATCCAGATGTAATAATTCCAGAGTATTTATGAAAACAAATATAGCTCGATAAGACCTGATCCAAAGTTGCAAGGCGAGACAGCTTCAAAAAAACAAAAAAAAAAACAAAGGGAAAGGGCAAACATAAAACAGACAAGCCGAACAAACCAAATCAATGATGATAACAACCTTATATTAGTTTAATAAACTATAATAATTTCACTCGTAGGGAGTTCCCATGCTAATAACCACTGACCATTCTTCTTTCATGGTAAAATGTGCATTATCTTCTCGTACCAAGTTTTTATATCCGGAGGATCTTCGTCCAACCACTTCTGTCATATGTTAAGGTGTGCTGCATAAAGAGCAACTCCAAGAATGTACTTATGTTAATCCCAATACAAGAGTGGATTTAAGGGTATAACTATCCCAAATATTTTATTCATCTCGTTTTGAATAGCTCTCCAAAAGTTTTCAGTTTTGGGACATGACCACATTAGGTGACTCTTTGTACCACAACTATTTAAGCTCACTGGCTACTGAAGATACATAAACAAATATACAGTATTTCAGTAATTTCCTCAAACAGCTGCTAACTGTAGTTTTAATCAAACAAACGGGAGGAAATGGTGCATTTGTTGGGGACTATTTTCTGCAGCGGATTAATCCACATTTGGTGCTCGAGTGAGTGTTTGCGGCAGCGGGACGGTGTGTGTGGGGGTCAAAGTAAACTACAGCGTGTGTGTTTGTAGTGATGAAAGATGTCAGCCAGTGCAACAGCGCGGCTCATTGATGTGCTTTAAATAGCGTTTGCTCGACAATGGAGCTCGATGGCACAGAGGAAGAAGATCTATCAGGCTTTAAAATACAAAATTCAGCATTCAAACAGTCTAAAACTAATTCGACCACGAGTCTCTCCACCATCTCTCAAACATTTTTATTACAGCAGTTAGAGAGAGGAAGAGCAGAGGAGGGAGATGACACGCAGAGGAAATCATGAGTCAGATTTGATGTTGCGAGAATATAGTTGAACCCACTGAGTCATCACGACACCGATTCTCATTCCATCTTCTAGCACTCGTCGCCAAACTGCATCTCTTTGCAATGAAGAAACGCTGGAACCGAGTGACTCTGAGGCAAAAGGATTCATTTTAAAGACGCAGAGGCAGCTGACAAATGCATGTCATCGCGGAGGAGAGCGAATGAATGGAGGCGCAAACAGCAGAATAAATTACAGGGACGAGTTTTGTTCCATCTACGCGCCTCTGTATCTGATAGATGACTTTTAAATGTTAGGGGGGGAGAGATGGAGCGTGATTGGAGGAGACGGAGAGAGCATTCAGAAAATGGGAAAAAATAGATTGATCAATCGGCTTTGAATGCAGAACTGCTCTTCGCCTCTTTCCCGAGCTGTTTCTCCCACCTCCCCCTCTTCCCTCCATCACCCTTCTCTCCTTTCCTTTCTTCATTTGTCTCCTGCTCTCTCAATAGTCCCTCTTCTTCCTTTTCTTTCCATAACTTATTGTGGAGTGAATCTCATCAGGCAGTGTGCATCATCAAACCCTTCTCGGGCTCTCTACCTCTGAATTAAATCACTTTGATCCAGAGATAACGTCACGTGGGCTCTCCACCTGTGTCTGTGTGTTCGTGTGCCTGACAGATGAGAAAATCCTCCAAAGTGAAGACACGGAGCTTCTTGTTTTGGCGAGGAGCCATGTTGGGATTTGGACTTAGAAGACCGGGCAAACGTCAGCTGAAGGTTAACTCCGGCATTTAGCGGTCATTTGTATTCGGATTCAGAAGCAGCTGAAGGGCGGAGCGTGGATGAAATGGCTTCAGGTGTACAGTGGAGTAAAGGTACAGTACGTGTTCCGGCGTCTGACGGCTCCAGCTGCCTCCGCCTGCCGCAGGAAGTCGATCTTACTTGGAGCGGCGCCGACAGTGCTTCCCAGTGACCCACGATGGAGAGTCCCACGTTTCACTTTGAGCTCAATCAATTATGAATGCAAACACGAGCAGCAGTTAGCTCACTAACGACCGTCCTCGGTGGGTTTCTATAACGTCATTATGAGCGACAACACCACAGACAGAGACGGAGCTTCGGCCACAGCGGCATCAAACACGCAAGCAAGACGAACTGATACCAGTTACATATCACACCACATACGACCGAGATTATATCCGCGATGAGCCGCGTCAGCAAACGTGCACATGACATGAGCTGCAACGTAAAACACACAGTTAATTTAAACACAAGATACTTGTGCTCAAAAAGAGGATTCATTCTCAGTGAAGAACCTTGGAGCTCTAATCTGCCTCTATACCTGCCAAAGAGCAGTGATTCCTAACACGTCTCTGGGGGTCATCAGGTGGACACCTCCCTTCAACGGTGTTTCACCTACTTAGTCCCACAACACCTCCAGGAGGCTAGGCGGTGAACTCCGGCGTCCCAGAGTCACCCCCCCAGTGCCAGTTCACACTGCTCCTACACAATCCAAACAGCACCGCCACGTTAATTGACCCAGAGATGCTCCAGGTAGTGGCCAGTACCGATGCTACCATTTAGCTAATGCTAATGCTACATGCTAACCGCTACCTGCTAAGAGGAACAGAAGAAGACAATACAGCTAGATCCACCTATACTGTTAATGTTAACTGCTAGATGCCAATGCTAACTGCTAAGATACTATCATACTACCACTGCTTTAGCTATTGCTAGCTGCTACAATGCTACCACAGGCCTAGATGCCACATGTAACTGCCAATTGCAGCACTACCATCATCTACCCCTGCCTCTCACCAACTGCACCAATAAAAGCGGGGTGTGGGGATGCCACCCCTGGTTCAGGCAGGGGGTAGAAAGTTTAGAGGGTGCTGGAGGTGGAGGCCTTCAGCACATACACACACCCATATCTACAGAGTGCTATTGCAACGTCTGCACACACCTTCTCATTCAGCTGTCTTTCCTTGTATTATTTTCTACAACTGAAGACATCAAAACCACGAAAGAACACATGGACAAAAAACACATGGCCAGCTCCATGATGTGACTACATGGCATCTTGATCTGCGTGTGCATTTGTGTATTTCAGCTCTCTGCAGGAGATCTGTCCTCTGTTTTACATTACTGTAAATTAAATTTGTTGGTGTTTGTTGGTCGAACGAAAGAAGCGATTGTTAGTTATCGGCTAAACGCATTAAACAACGTGCTCTGAAGCCATTAGTGAGGCCGTAAATACACTCACTGTCTGAGACTTGGCCATCATGGCAGAGCACAGCTGGTCCTCAATACTGATCGAATCATCTGCAGACCATCTGAACAAGCGTTCACTGATACCGTTCTATTATGAGTTCCTCCTCTGTTTCTTCATTAAGGCCGAGCCCCTTTTAAAGATGATTGCAGACACGAGCGGGGAGGTTCAAGCAGACTTTGATGCTAAGTGAAAGGGGAGAGCTGCAGGGCGGTATGGATTCAAGGGAAGGCTAATAGTCTATTATTGTGTGGTTTTCCTTTTAAAAGTTGGTATATGGGCTAATGGCATGCAGCAGGGAAAGTATTTATGCTGATGACGGTATATAGTTTGAAGTATAAGTAAAGAAGTAAACAAGAGAAGTGCTGAGGCATGAATGCATTAGCATTTAAACCTGCAGACAGGCGGGTCCGACCAAACACGCACACCATATATTCAATAAACACATCATATCCATGTGGACAATGTCTGCACCGCTGCTGGGCAAACACAGCGAAGATGTAATACCGACATGTGGTTTTATGCTGGGAGTTAAAAGACACACACAACCACCTTCAGCGACGCACAGAAAGAAGCTTCCAGCAGGGCTCATCACAGAGAAATCACTGCTCTGCAGGAAAGAGCTCGTGAGAAAACCACACAAGAGCAATTAAATATTTCATATCTGCCTGCAGGTGATTGCAAAACACACTTCACCCTTTCACGAAAGCGCCGCGGTGCAGAACGCATCCAGAAGATTTCAGCTGGAAGTATTTTTAGATTGAGTGTAAAAGTGACTAACAGAGTAAAAAAAGCATTACTGCACGAGATGACGGCCACTTTATGACACTGAGAGGTCGGATGTCACGGTCTGACACTGAAGGACAGCAAAGTCACTGTGGTCCACACAGATGTGTGAACAGCCATGCTCTTTGTATTTGTTCTCGGGTTTTGACGGTGCTAATAGGTTATTTAATTGTGGCCTCATTTAGCAGTTTACTGCTACTTTACCAAAACTTTCTTGCTAAAAGGTTCTGTTCGTGATAATTCTATAAATGACTTTGATTCAACACAGACACAAACCTAGTGTTTAATGCAGGTTTAACTATTCCTCACAATCCCAAACAAGACATAAGAAGACAAAGTTCAGTGTGTAGCTGCAGGAGAAATCCACTCTGCTTCCCTCAGTGAATGAAGGCTAAATAAATCCCTTTAAAGACCTGCATAACATGACGGAGGGCCACAACTGCGACTCATTACGGTTATCGCCCTGCCACAGCGGCCTGTCTCACTGCACGGCTGCAGCTCATTAACCCCCCCACATCTCCACTGCAGCTCTCCTGCTGATTATCGCCGGATGGTTCTGAAGCAGCAGAAACTGCAAAGCAGCAAACAACCTGCTACTTCAAATGAAGATACGTAACACAAAGGACATGTCTTTCCAGACACACCGATCACATCACACTGCCTGCTTATTAGTGTTCACGTCATTCATGGAAACTGCAGCTAAATGGTGTGGTAATATAACACCACAGACCAAAAGGATAAATTTAACAGCAACTTTTTCTGCTGTCTAATAGACTAAAATGTCCACAAAACAGGAAGTGGTTGACTGAATATGATAAATACTAAATACAACTAACTTAATAAAAGTAGCTGACAGTTAAATTGGTAATGCTTCTTTTATCCAAACAACAGTCCAAATCCCCCAAAATATAGAATTTGTGCTCGATAAATTGATCGATTAATCAGTTATCAATATTATGGTTTATCTTCATGTCAATTAATATACAGACTTAACTGACTACTTGTTTTAAAAAAAAAATCAAGAACTTTTTTTCTACATATTTGAGGCAGCTCATTTATTTTTTTGGGTCAATCCATTTGGACAGTGGTCAGAAATACTGTATTTCATCCTTTTTAATATTCAGCATGACGCAGCAGAAGTGTTGGGACACAACATAATAAAATAACACTGACTCAGTTAATTAAGGTCATATCTCTGTGATTGGGTCAGCAGGAAACCACGGCAGACAAGGTTCAGACAGTTTGTCCATATTTATTTCTGACTCAGGCATTTTCTGAATTCACTGCAGTTACACTAGTTATAGAAACCGTCTACTAGAGAAAACGAGGTACATTCTGAATGTGCGATTTATGAGCTAATAGATAAACCTCCATGGAAAAACCCATAATGATAACTACATACTGAAGTAGGAAATGCTCTCAGACCCAAAGTACTCAGTTTCAAGATTCAAGATTCAAGAGTCTTTATTGTCACTGAACATGTCAATGAAATTTTCATTGCAACCCCCATGTTAGGAACAGATAGTACGAAAGATAAGAAGATTAGAAAGAATAAAATTAAGATAACTCCAATAAAATAAAATAAACCAACATGCAATAAAAATATTCGTAAAGCAATTAAAAATATACCAGAATGAAAATATACTAAGGCAATAAAATATACTAAACAATAAACAATAAAATATGGAAGTGAAATGTGCCAACAGAATAAAATATACAAGCAGAATAAAATATACACAGTGAAATGTAACGACGGAATAAAATATACCAGTGGATAATGTGCCAATATACTAAAATGTATATAATTTAGTTAAGTATATGTGTGTACCTAAAAGTTAAGTACACAGCAGGTGCAGGTTGAGGTGTAGGTGTAAAGTGCGAGTTTGAGACTCAATACAGCAGTTGGGAAAGTAAACCCACGTGACGCCTCTAGTGCTTAGTGATTCTCCAGCTGTGGACCAACCTCCTGTAGTCCAGCCAGCGTTGCTGCCGGCTCCAGGGACTGATCAGCCTGGGGGACTAGCAGTTAGATGGTGGGTCCACGGAGCAGAGAGGATATCTGATTCTGCAGAATTTGAGAAACCCTGCCAAAGCTGATTATAGCCTCCAATATGTAGCCTTGAATTAAACTGTTTTATCTTACTGTTGTCGCGGTGCAGTGAAAATATCACCTGGTACGGTAACAAGAGCATGAATATTCACTGCAGTGATGAAGCTAGCGCTGGCTTTGTCAGCTGAACAGGTGTTAGAGGACAGGTGCAGAGTGTCTGTGACCACATTAAAGGCTCGTTTTTTATTGCTTCAGCACGCAGATGGATACAAAAACGCATTCATTAAAAGCACGATGGATTTCAGCTGTAAAACCGTCAGTGAATACAGATACATCCTGTGACAGCGAGCAGCATTCGCAGGGTGCTGCAGCATCCAGAAGGCTGAATTACACTGAATATGAAAGCATCCACAAAATGTCACAGGCTGGACTGTGTTCATTCACTCGGCCTGTTGCCATGGCCTCAGCGTCACCTGTGTGAAAGAGATGTTACAGCCTCTTTACCTGTCCAGCCTCTCTCCCCCACACACTGTCCTGCTTCTGTTGTCTTCACCTGTCTGTCTCTTTGTCATTAGGTTTGTGTAACATGACTGAGAACTGAGAACTTGCGAGTGTCTTTTTTCTTTCTGCACACCCTTTTCATCGCACACCTTTCACCATGCCTCTTTTTGGTCTCTAAACCTCACCTCTGGACCCTCTCCACCCCCTCCTCTAACTGGGATGAAATCACATCAATGTGATCAATACTGCCTGATCGTCTTCTTCCTCAGTCACACTTTCTTTTTTGACACAAAGTTCATGAAAGCACATTCATTTCCTGAACGCACGCCTCACGCCACACTCCCTCGCCCTCTCTCCACTTCCTCTCTGTGTCACACTCTCTGACATGAGAAGTCCATTCCTGTGTCTCTCTGTCAGCTGACACTGTGCTCCATGACACTCAGCACCGCAGCATTCCCACACAAGAAGTACAGCCTGTTAAACTGAACGCTGTAGTGTGTGTGTGTGTGTGTGTGTGTGTGTGTGTGTGTGTGTGTGTGTGTGTGTGAGAGAGAGAGAGAGGGGGGAAAGTGGTGAGTGTCTTTGTTGGTAGGTCTGAGTGCCCTCTGTGTGCACATGCTTGTGTATCTGTCTGTGCTCTTGTGTATGTGTGAGTCAGGGTAAGTGGTGCATGCCTTAGGTGTGTTTTCAGAGCATCCATGCATTCACGAGTGTGTGTGTGTGTGAGTGTGTGTGTGTGTGTGTGTGTGTGTGTGTGTGTCAGATTGGTTCTGTGTTGATTTCTGCCATCTCTTCTTCATGAATGATTCAAAGGGCTTCAAATAGGAAATTGTCTCTCTGACCGGCCCCCACTTTCCACCTCTCTCTCTGTAACACACACACACACAGGAATACGCACACACACACACACAGAGAAACACACACATTGAAACTCTCCATCTCCCTTGACATATGCCACTTTGGGAGTGTGTATGAACATGTTTGTGGAGCGTCTGTATGCATGTGTGTGTCAGTGGGCCTCTATGCTTTCAAGCGTGCATATGTGATCGTATGTGTGTGTGTGTGCGTGTGCATGTGTGCAGCTGATCAGAGGCGGCCTGAGGCTGTGGCTGGATCAGATTGAGTTGGCGGTGCAGAGCAGAGAGCAGCGATCAGGAGGAGATGCTCAGCCTTAATCTGATTGCGGCTCCAAACTCTGCACACTCGACTGGCAGAGAACCACTGAGGGGAAGTCTGGGAGCACGAACACACACACCTACACCTGAAAACTCCAGATAAAGGTGGGAATAAAACTGCCCCTAATGCTGTGTTAGCAACCAACAGTTTAAAATCATAAAGATGTTCAATGTACAGTGAAATAAAACAGCAAAAAATGATTTTTCCCCTTTTTTCTAATATACCTAAAAAAAATAATTGATGATGATAATTGTAGATTGGTTTAAATAACTCGACTCAGAGTTACACTGCTTGTTAATTTGACCTCCAGGAGGATCAGGTGTGTCAGTCTGTTTGTCACCGGGTTGGTTGGTGCAGCCCCACTCAGTAAAGACTGGCTTTGTAAAGTCCCTTTATCATCAGTCCCTGAACTACCCATCCAGCCATTAGTTCACTTGATAAATATCCTTGGAGACAATAAATACTGACACACTGCTTCATCAGAGGAGCACAGAAACTGGTTTGTACATGTGGAGAAAATGAGATCTGAATCAGATTTGAAATTTCTTTCCGTTTGGACGCTCAAACAGTTCAGAGGTGCACATGACGTGCTGTATAAACGCCGTCAGTCCTGGTGGACTGAAAACTGAAACCACCTTGAGAGCGTGACACCTGAATCAAAGGTCGGACCAAAACAATGAATATATTTTCTGTTCTAATGAGAGTGGATCCCTGAGAAATAAGCTTGTCTGCCCCCTATACCACATAAATAATGGAAGTCTTGCCTTGGGGATTGGAATTGATACGGCTTTTAAAATAATGCAGTTTCTCAACATGGTTATCGTCAGTTGAAGAATTTCTATATATTTCCAGAGTGAAAGAAGCTCTGAATATCTCGTACAGTAATGACGCTGCACCGTCAATAAAACCCGAATCCATCAGCCTCCACGTGATCCACAGTCCACCATGACCACAGTCTGCAGCTTGACAAACTTTAACATGTAAATCAAACCACATGTGACCTTTCCATCCAGCTATCCCCCAGTAACAAATGTCAGCCTCTTCAGATTAAATACTGCTGAGTATAAAAGGCTTGAATAAAGTTGCTGCGCAGCACGGAGGTCACGCCGCCTTTACTAGACAGCCAATTAACTCGTGGATGAACAGCAAAGTGGATGAAAACACGCTGCAGTCGACACAAATCCAGCCGAGGTATGTTGGACGCACACTGGAGTCAAATCATGACACGCTTAAAAAAAGATGCAATCTGCTCATGTCATAATGGCTAAGAAAGAACTTTTCAGCCGTTCGTAAACTCCGATAACCGAGCTGAGCAGGGGGAAGGTGATTTCTGGGAACACAAACATGACTTAATCTGTTGCAAACAAGTGATTTCTCAGAGCACGTGAAGTGAAGGATGGAGCAGGATTAGCTCCTCGTTAACAGACTGGAGTGCAGCCATCAGAGCAGTCAGCGGTCCCACATCTGCAGCGTCACAACATTTCCTTCCCTCTGATGAATCGCTGCTTTCGTAATAAATGCTATGAATGCCTGAGTAATTGAAAAGCTTGGTAAATTATTGGTAAGTTTAACACACACCAGCCACATCATCTCATGCCCGTAACACACACACACACACGGTTAAGGTACGGCAGCCGGGATGTGCCAATCAAGAGATGAATGGGATCAAACATTGTGCATTGTTACGTAAAGTTATTGAGAGACTCTGTGTGTTTGGTTTGCAGGAAAATACCCACAAGCTTCCCTCAGGAACACAGCAGCTACAGCGACAACAATAACCACGTTTTTACAATATACATATAATAATATACACAAAGAGGAATGTAGAAAAGACAAAAACACTAATTATCCCACAGTCCTGTCTGAAAGCCGAACCTCCTGCAGAGCCAGGCTCATCTCTGCGTTTTGTCCTGGTGGGTTTTAAATGCTGTCAGAGGTCAGGGGGGTCGGCATGAATACAGGTAACAGCAGGCGACTGCTGCTCAGCGGAGAGCGGCGAGGGGGGGGTGTGAGCGTCCACACGGGGAATATAGTGAAGAACAGTTTAATTCACCAGGAGAGAAGACATGGGGAGGTGAGACGGAGGCAAAAGGAAAGAGCAGGACGTTTTTTGGTTTTTTCTTCTCCTGGTAACTGACGGCGTGTTTCACATTTAAATTTAAAACATGTCGCCAAATCAGGGCCACGCTGGCGAAAGCCTCAGGGAGGCGACAGAAACATTAAAATTGCTTTGCTGCCCATATTTTAGCTCAATATGCCATATGGTGGGCTGTTTCTCCTCCTCCATTAGACCCTGATGAATATGGTGCTCACTAAAATACATCCATTGCACAATGTTGCTGAAATAGTTCCTATTGATTTCATTTAAAAAGGTGCCTTTTTATTTATCATCAGCATGTTATTTTCATTTTTCAGCCACATGCTGTAGAGTCTGTCCGTGTCCCCCGCAGCCTCGCTGTGTGCTGAGCTTTAGGGCTGACTCAGGTGCAACAGGGTCCTAATCTACCTGCGAAAAGATCAAAGCCACAACAAAACTCACTCGTGTTGACCTGCTCGGCTCGCAGGCAGCGCCGCTGCAGCTCGCTGTTCTCATCACACGCTACAGAGTCAAGGCCGAGAGGGAGGGAGGGGGGGGCGATGGCGCAGCTCAAGGTGAAGTTTTAAAAGGAAACCAGTGCAGAGAATGTAGGTGACCCCTGCCTTCCCCCTGCTTTAAGCCACAGAATGACCTAGAACAAAAGGACAAACCCACCGACATCAGGCCTGGAAAGAGCTGGACTGAAGCGCTGCATTTCCACGAGTGCACCAAAACTTATTTAGCACAGTGAAACACAAGCAGCAGCTGGACTCTCCAGAGTTTGAATCATTTTTAAAGAAGACAACAGTCTGGATTAGTCTTGAAACAGAGAGCCAGAAATGTATCAGCTTTCAAGGAAATACAGTATACAACCGTTTCGCTAATGACCAAGACTACAAACTCCAACCTGCAGCTCCAAGCACGGGCGACGCGAGACGCTGCTGCGCCTAATTCCACCCTCAGAAACTACACAAGTGTCACCGTGAGCTGTTTGTGCCGTTTGCATAAACAAACTCATGGAACTTTCCTATTTTCTCTGACAAACTTTAGCCTAAAGGCACATTTAGTCACAATCTGGCCACAGCAGACCGACACCCACACAGACAGGCAGCGAACACAGCGACTGTCAATAACAGCAAGCAGACCTACAGCGGCATCAACAGCTTCAACATATGTCTGTGTATTTATTTCTACTATTATGACAGATAATAATGTGAGAAAGGACAAATGAAAAACACTTTTCTAACTCTTCACAAAGTTTCCAAGGATTTAATACTTTTCATGTTTTTTCTTTTTCTCTGAGAGATGCTGAACCACCATCTGCCAGCCATATACAAAGATATATATATTTATGTATATATATATATATAACCATACAACCACCATCTGCCAGTCATATACAAAGATATATATATATATATATATATATATATATATATATACAAAGATATGATATATATTTATATATATATATACACATAACCATAGAACCACCATCTGCCAGTCATATACAAAGATATATATATTTATATATATACATATAACCACCATCTGCCAGCCATATACAAAGATATATATATACTGTACATACAAGATATATATATATAAAGATATGATATATATTTATATATATATACATATAACCATAGAACCACCATCTGCCAGTCATATACAAAGATATCATTTATATATACAGTATATACAAAGATATGATATATATATTCTGTACATACAATGATATATATATATAAAACCATAGAACCACCATCTATATATCTATATATCTATATCTATCTATATCTATATATATATATATATATATATATAAAACCATAGAACCACCATCTGCCAGTCAAGTACAAAGATATTATATATATATATATATATATATATATATATATCACATCTTTGTGTGTGTGTATATATATGTACATACAAAGATATGATATATATTTAAAGCACCATAGAACCACCATCTGCCAGTCATATACAAAGATGTGATATATACTGTAAATAAAAAGAAACACGAGGATAAAAACAGGGAAAGAAGGACAACAACAAAAATAAACAGCACAATTAAAAAGCCCGTCAGAACGTTTTGTTGTGGGCTTCTAACCTGACAGGAGAGCCGGATTAAGAAGCCTGAGGCCCCCGCGTGACAATGAGTTCGTTCTATTTGTGTCCCGAGTCGGATACGTAGCGGAAATCCAGGCCCGAAGGCATCTCTGCAGGAGCTACGCCTCAACCAGCTAAATCCCGCTACTTATTGGAAGATCCCTGCGCTCCCTCGAACACATCCTCCACCACAACCCTCCTCCTCCCCTCCACCCTCACCTGGATCTGCACACAACAACAAAAGCACTGCAGTTTTTCTTTTCTATTCTATATGGAACTTATCTCTCCTCCTCCTCCTCCTCCTCCTCGTTTGACTGGAAAGTCATGTGACAGGGTCGACTGTAGGACAGCAACACTGGAAGCTGGAAGAAATTCTGAATGTACGCCTGCAAATGGTGATTATTTTGGAATATAGTATAAGTATAAAATCTCTCATGAAATAGTGAGAAATGCCCACAATATTTAACAAAGCCCAAGGTCACATCTTCAGATCGCTTGTTTTGTCTAATCAACAGTCCAGAACCCAAAAATATTCAGTTTATAGTGATACAAAACAGAGAAAAGCCTTTTTGAGAAGCTGGAAACACTGAACACTTGGCATTTTTACTTAAGAAATGACAAAAGCAATGACTCTCAGTCCTCTGATCATCTCAGCTCTAACCTTGAGACACTTGGTTTGCTGAACAGGAGGGTCACAATTTTTCATTACTATACAAAGATCGATCAAAATGAACTTTCAAATTCCATCATCGAAATCAAAAGAAGGATTGATGGAAGATGGATTTTGGGGGTTCGTGACACACCTAGCAGTTCTGTGATTTGATGATTAAAGGATAACTTTCATTTTTTACAACCTGGACCTTATTTCTAGCATTAAATACGACCATTTAGTCACCCAGACAACTTTGGTGGCATTTGGAGTCGTTTTGAAGAAATTAGCCCCAGAGGAGCGGCGCGTATATCCGTATAATGCGAGTACTCGGGGCATCCATGCGCAGCCTCTATATAACGCATCATCTGCGGCGAAACTCGTTCATATTCCAATATTTTGTTCTGATATGCTGGTGCTATTCCCCTCTGAGCCGGCGGTCGGCTAGTTTAGCTGTAGTTTGGCACAGCTATGGTTTGTTATTGCGTATTCGTAGCCGACCGCCGCAGAGTCAGCCGTGTTGTGGCTGGCTGCTCGCAGCGCCCGGCGTTCGGTAATGACATCATCCACGTCAGAGGTAGTTGTCTAGAGACGCCGGATGTTGATAACATGCCACCACGGGCTCAGAGGGGAATAGCACCAGCATATCAGAACAAAATATTGGAATATGAACGAGTTTCGCCGCAGATTATGTGTTATATAGAGGCTGCGCATGGATGCCCCGAGTACTCGCATTATACGGATATACGCGCCGCTCCTCTGGGGCTAATTTCTTCAAAACGACTCCAAATGCCACCAAAGTTGTCTGGGTGAGTAAATGGGCGTATTTAATGCTACAAATAAGGTCCAGGTTGTAAAAAACCAAAGTTATATAAGTGATTTCAGTGTGTTGGTTCACGCCATTATGTGCAAAACTGTCAAAAAGAGATTTCTACGTAAGCAGACCAGCCAGCAGAGAAAAACAACATGAAAAGAAAGGTACCCAGTTTGCTTCCACGCTTGCTGAGGGATTGCAAAGTTCACCTAAAACTGCTAAAACTCTATAATTTGAAACAAAAACGGCAGAACAGACAATAGGAAACATGTTGACCGGAGAAAAGTGAAGTGCACAGCAACGTTTGGCTGGCAGCCGGTGTGAAATTTCCCACCCTGGTTTGCATACAATGCTTTTATTCTCCTGGAGACAAACCCGGTCACAGTTTGACAACATTACAATCATCCACAGGCGGCTGACAGGATTACCACGTCCACTGTTCTGCTCCGACAGTTACGTCATGGCACTCCGTGATATTATTTGAGATCAAACTCTGTGCTAACACGAACAGAGGATATCAAATGTGTTCTGTGGCTGTTGCCAACATGTGCACGCTGATGTGACGCGGAGCTTGTTTGGAAAGACAGCGGACCAAAAACAAAAAGGTACAAGAGCGGCGTTTTGAGTGTGCCAATGAGGAGGGAGGAGGAGACGAAGGGAGGCGGAGGAGGAGGGGAGGGGAGGATGAAAAGGAGGAGAGCATAGAAAACTGAGAGGAAAGACAGTATGAGAGAGGAAACAAGGGAAGGACAGAGGAGAGGAAGGAAGAAGAGGAGCAAATAGACCCCCGGTCGTGACTTCCAGGCCTGCAGAGATGGAAATAACACGCAGGTTGTTTAAAGTGTTCGATTTGATGTATTTCCAGAACACAGTATGAACTGAGGACAGATGAGACGAGGCTCGGGACAGAACTGAAGAGTCTCGGTTCGCTCACAGCCCCATTCAGCCCCAAGGCCCTCTGGGTAATATGAGCAGTCTTGCACAAAGCAGATGCTGCCGAGGGACCTGCCTCACCCCCACTCCCCTCTATCCCCGGTCAATGAGCCAAATCAATGCCCATTTGTCCCCTCACCTCCCCTCTCTTTCCCATCGGCCTCTTTTTTATTTCGTCCCTTCTCTGTATTTTTCTCTGCTGCTGTCCATCGTCCCTGCGCTCTTTTCTTTACGTCTCATCTCTGTACATCAGCCTCTTGTCCTCTTCCTCCTTCCTCCTCTTTAGTTACTCACAGTCCCTCCCAGCGACAGATACTGATGTTTTTATAAATGTCGGAGTTGGTGGAGGTTACTTTAACTCTTTATTTATCTTAACCTGACATTTAAAAGCAAAAAAAACCTACAAAATTATTAACCATCGTTATTTTATTTTTTTTCTTTTAACATTTTTATTGTAGGTGACCTCAGTATAAAAGTGTTCTGACAGCTTAAAGCATTTAAATGCCAAACAAAATGTCTCATATACTTTTTCTACTTGAAATATTAGTTCTCTTTATTTCCTCATCCAAACTCTCTCCTTCCTCTGTTTCACTCCCTTTCTCCTTCTCCCTCCTTCATGTTCCTTTAAGTTTTCTTCTCTGTCATCTTCCACGTACTCCTCTCCGTCCCTGCAGGTGACCTTCAACCTTCCGTACTCTCCAACTCTTTCTCCTCCTTCCACCGTCACAACCCTTCCCTCTGCGTCAAGTGTCTTTTGCTAGTCTGAGCCTCGGCTACGCAGGCGCCTCGCGGCGTTCCTCCCCTCGGCTGACAGGAGGTGACAGAGGGCAGGAAGAGGGAGAGAAGGTAAGAGGAGGAGGCGATGGAGGGTGAGAGGCAAAGGGAGGGAAGGTTGATGTTATGACAGGAACAATGAAAAACAAGACAGGATGAGAGGCGCCGAGAGAGATAAGAGGAGGAAGATGGCAGAATGTCGCTTTCTGCTGAGATACAGAAACCTGAGGCGATCGTCTGCGAGGAGGAGGAGGAGGAGGAGGATTGGAGATGGAAGACAGGATGACAGGGGAGAGGAGTGGAGGTAAGTGACGGGTGAGAGGGGTTAAAGAGAAAATGAGAGCAGACGGAGAACAGGTAAAGAGGTTGAAATCGACCGACCCTCGACCAGAATCAGCAGACATTTTCACTGAGCAGCAGATTGGTGAGTCGCCCACCTGAACGCTCCAAATTGATTTGCGAGGCAGAAAATGTGTGTTTGCATCAACTCTTCCTCGCTAAACAGCGCTCCGCCCGCGCGCCATTAAGCCATTAAGTAATTTTCTTGTTCGAATAACAGTACAGCTCATCTGGAAATCTGCAGACGAGGACAGACGGAGGGTCGAGGAGGACAGACGGAGGGTCGAGGAGGTGTGGAGATACAGATGCTGAACGAGTGGGCGGTCAGCCAGAGGTGGCGGAGACAAGAAATGGAGCATGGAGGATAACGCGGGTGAAAAGAGAAGATGACAAAAAAATATTCAAGGTTTTGCATGTTTATCCATGAGCAGGTATCACTGCTATCAAAGCTGTGAAATGTTAAAGTTCTGCAAAGCCACGTCAGCATCATTTACTTTTAATTATCAAAAGAAATCTTAAATAATTCAAATGATAGAGACTCAGTTTTCAAAGATTCCTCTCAAGTACATCTGAAGCTGCAGCTAAATGTAAAGCGTTCAGTATTGACCAGAAGACTATCAGAGCAAATACGCCCAGAGATTCGGCTTGCAGGCAGCAAAATGACGATGCTACTGACCGACACTTGAACTTCAAACAGATTTTCTTTTTCCTGCTGTTCTTTCACGATCTGAATCAACAGCTACACCGTTTTTATCTTCACAGACTTTTTAATCTCAGCTGAAATAGTGGCTTTATATTTACAAGCATCTACTAGAACATGTGGCTTTAGATATGAAATGAAGCAAAGGGAAGACCAGCGACAGTCCAGTGACTCATTCAGTGAAGGAAAGCACGGTGAGCAAACCTGGCTGAGCTGTGAGGCAGGTGGAGAGCTCATCGCCTCACCTGAGGTACAGAATTTGCAAAGCCTAAAGTCTCCATCCTCCATCAACAAATCGAGGGTGACAGTCTCACCCCGATGACAACAAAACTCAGATAGCAGCTCAAAATGGGGCGGAACAATCTAGAGTAAGGATTTATTTAAAATATTCAAAAAAGGAATGATTGTCAGGTGTGCAGCCACCTGAGTCCAAAAACAATATGAAAGAAAGAGCCCAGAAAGTCCGGATAAAAACCAAAACGAAGCTGCTGGCGAGCGTGGGCCGCCGCTGTCCTCTGACTGGCTGAGGGGGAGTTTCCAGCAGCGCGTCTTATCACAGCGAGGCCAGAATCAATTTTCAATGGAAGACTGGAGAGACAGAGAGAGAGAGAGGGTGGACAGAGGAGGAAAGGAAAGCAACGAGAGAGAGAAAAGGAGATGCTGCAGCGCGGAGCGTGGCGAATCGACAGAATGGTGACAGTGGAGGATACGCCGCTCGTCTCCACACTTCCCTCTAAAGGCCTCTTTCATTTCATTTTACTGGGTCACATTCACATCAAAGGATCTCTGTCTGTTTGGGAGTGTGTGGGTGAGTGCTGCGTGTGTGTGTGTGTGCGTGTGTGTGTGTGATAGGGATGGAAATGGAGACACAGCCTTCATTATGCAGCAACAGTTGTATGTACCGCAGTAATGCTGCCAGTGTTGGTCCTAAAACAACATTATGATTGTGAGAGAAAACCTTCCATGTTTTACAATGTGAACAACGATCATGCAGTTAAAAAAAATCACGTTATTATGACTGTTTACTGCAGGAACAGCCTCACGTTAGCAAACATTTCCCCGGCAGCGGCTAATTATTTAGCTACACGTGGAAAAGGTCAGTGACTTGAAATGTTCTATCGGTCCACTGGCGGGCTGTCTATCGAGACAAACACCACCTGTTCACATTCATACTTATATCACACGCTGTGAGGAAGCTACGATGCTCGTTAATCGCTTCAAGCACAGATACGATCACAACAGCAGGCGCAATAAACACCAACAGCCGACAAACAACTGCGTAAAATTGAGGCAACTCACCATTATTTCTCTCAGTGAGCCACAGATCAATAATACTCGTCTGGAAACACCAACAAAGGTCCAGAAGATCCACTGCAGTGAAGATATTTAGTCCAAAACATGATAATAATCCACAGAAAGACGTTTTCTCCTCTTAAATCGGCACAGGATATGCTGTTTTCCCGCTCAAAGTTTCAGGAAAAGTAAACAGACGGCCATTTGCCTCCAGTTCCTCTGTGGAGTCTCATGATTCAAATGACACTTCACTTGACCAATCACAATCTGTCAGAAGCAGCCTAGCGACCAGAGAAGCCAATAAAAGTCTCAGCTGAACGAAGGCCCTCCTCCTCTTCCTTGTGAACCAATCACAGCCGATTTTGAAGCCGACTGACGCTTCGAATAGCCAATGAAATTCTGAACATGCTGATTAAACCACTTCAGCAAGTTTTTCTCAGCTCCAGACACCTCAAATGAAGGATTTCACTGATGATAGAGGTATTCCACACAATTTCAAGTGACAACATAGTAAATGGACTCAGTATAAAGACATATAGTCAAAATATAGGTGTGATACTTTAAATATGGATATAGATTGCCAAAATAGATTGAATATAAATATAGATATTTGTTTAGATAAATACATACAGACAAATATTGAGAAAGCCCAGAATGCTCACAACTGAAGCCTTTTAGCTTCTTTGAGCTGATTTTTGGCTTGTCCTGTTCAGTCTTTCCAGCAGCAGCAGGCAGCTGTGATAAACCCACTGTGTACCACCTGCTCAGCATCAGACAGGTAGAGGCGAGCTGGGGAAGAACATGGAGACCAAGCCAGAGCTAACAGGAGAGTGAACATTGGTCTCATTCATCAGGTGGAAACCTCCCCTCAACAGTGTTTCGCCTACTTAGTCCCACTACAGTGCCGGTTCACATTGCTCCTACACAATCCAAACAGCACTGCTCCAGATAGTGACCAGTACCGATGCTACCATTTAGCTAATGCTAATTCTAATGCTAACCGCTAAGAAGAACAGAAGAAGACAATATAGTACCGATGCTACCACTTAGCTAATGCTAATGCTAAATGCTAACTGCTAAGAAGAACAGAAGAAGACAATACAGCTAGATTCACCTATACTGTTAATGTTAACTGCTAGATGCCAATGCTAACTGCTAAGATACTATCATACTACCACCGCTTTAGCTATTGTTAGCTGCTACAATGCTACCACAGACCTAGATGCCACATGTAACTGCCAACTGCCGCACCACCACCATCATCTACCCCTGCCTCTCACCAACTGCACCATAAAAGCGGGGTGGGAAGACAAACCCTGGTTCGGGTGGGGGGTAGGAAATAAAGAGGTAGAGTCAAAGATGAAAGTAGGGATTGGATACAGGCCCTTGTTCGGGGAGGGGGTAGAAAGTTTAGAGGGTGCTGACGGTGGAGGCCTAAACTAGATTTAACAGCCTCTTCTAACATTTCCTTCAAGAAACAAACAAAACAGGAAAACAACCAAAAAGGATCAAAAAACAAGCCAACTCTGTATCTTACAACACAAACTCACCTGAACAGGCCGCATGGTCCCAAAGAGAGACTCTAGCTGGCCACGCCCCCACCTTATCTAAACTTCCTCTTCCTGGATCTCTTCCTATTGGAAGAGAGAAGATGGGGCGGGGAAAGCAGAGCAGAGGAGAGGTGTCTTACACAGAATATAAATGGTCTTCTCTCTCCACAGGGTTGAAAGCTCACATCTCTGCGGTGCTGAATTTATAAGAAGCTAACTGCATTAATGATGACACAGGAGACTGTCGGCAGTGACCAGAAAACAAAAGACGAGGGAGACGTTTCAGACAAATCTGAGTTAAAATACTGTATCATGTTACCTGTGACCCTCGGAGAATCTGCTGTGTTTGCACTTTTTCTCAGCAGCAACACAGATTTCCACTGATGTCCAAAAAACAGCCCGTCACAAACAATGAGCCACCTGTGCATGTGAGAGGGAGGCACTGTGTGTGTGAGTGTGTGTGTTATGTATACTGCATGCAGCTGGGATGTGACAGCATGCATTAGTCCTCCAGGCTCACCCTTATTCATATTGTACACTTCTATCTCTCTGATCTGTATTCTCTCTCTTCTCCGCACGCAAGGCCGACCACCGCGAACGTGATCCACAAACAGCTGAAGTCGCCGTGCCTGCGCGGGCGTGTGCGTCGGACCCTGATCAGGATTATCAACTGAATCATGAAGTCCCGCATGTTAATAATAACATGAATCACAGCAGGAAGCGTGTGAGTCACGGCCCGGTCGACCACGCAGAACGAAGCTCGACTGCGGAAACAACGTGTGCATCGTTTCTTCACTGTATATAAAAACAAGCTTTAATTATTCAGGGTCGAGCACAGATGCTCCCGGTCGGTCACGCTCGGCTTCACACACAGAACACATACGCTCTCTGCTACAGTATGTATTTACACAATCACTCCACAAACGCAATTAAGACTCTTAAAGCAACATTGTCTCCTATAAAGTATGTTTACATCGTGCTAATTTGCTTTGACGAATGCGTTTCTGAGCCACGGAGTTCCTGCCTGGCTGACGCTCAGCGACAACTGCAATCAATCCAGGGGCAGATGAATAAAACAGCGGGTTCATGAATGAATCTCTGTGGGCAGAGAGACAGATATGAGCTTTCTTTCTGCAAGAAGTTTTCCACATTTCATGCAAAATGCAATGTCAGCTCTGACCTGAAGCCAGGAGGACGTCGTCTATCAGCGCCTTCCAACACCTTTAACCTTTGTGTTGCAAAAATAAAACAGATTTGCTCATAATTGGACAATTAGGAAATAAGCAAACAACCTAAACACTCAGGTGATTATCTAATCTCTCACATACGTTTCATTTCCACTTTTCCACAGAGTCAGCATCGACTTTTTCAATATTCAACCGCGCTTGACATGAATCATGACCAAAAACTGACGGTGCCTCGGTTGCCAGCGGCGGATACGATGGAAGCAGTGATGAGGCGCGGCGAAAGGTTCGCAGACACGTTCGATAGAAGCGTTTCCTCATCGTGTGAGCAAACAGCCACAGAAAAGTTGCTTCATGCACTGCTGGGTGTCATTCTGGCCGCAGTCTCACCTGATCACGACACGTGGCGTTCTTTTTGTGCCGATTGTGCGATTTGTTTCCATAAGAAGAGTTTTCTCAGTTTTGGTGTTGAAATTTTAAAGGTGTTAATAATTTAATATCTCGTCTTTAATGCTTTTGTTTTATTTTGAGCTGTTTCTAAAGTAGATTGAAGCACGGTTTGTATCTTTCCCTCTGATCGTTTTATCTTCTCATAAAAACATCACCATCAATCGTCTCTGCAGCGAAGATTTATGGAGGACAGAAGAGACGCGTGGGACCAGCTCTTCAACGTAATCATAAATTTGTGATGATATATTAAACTGGAGGGAAATTTGCTGCTGCCCAGCTCTGCGGTGAGGTCAGAGGTCGTGGGTGGTTAGGATTCAGCTGAGGGCCTCTTCTGAAGCAGCTGCTGATGTTGGTCTTTACCATCACGCGGAGGTCACCGGCTGACCCCCCGACCTCGGCCGCGCCTCTCACCGGATCCCACGAAGAGTCGGCCTCGAGTGAAGCTCGCAGCTGCCGAATAATCGATGTCTTTAATTCAGCCCACTGACTGATGGAAAATAAAGAAGTCTCTGTCAGCAGTGCTGAGCTGCCACACTGCTATTGACACCTATTGACTGCACACTGTGTGTGTGTGTGTGTGTGTGTGTGTCAGAGAGAGCACATGTGTACTGCAGGTTTATTTGTTATTATATCTGTTTTCTTGATAATTGCGTGTGTGTGGAGACAGATCACGTCCACATCTGGTCGACACTTTCTATTTGTCACCTCTGGAGGAACGTGTCAGCAGAGCCATTAGTTCAGACAGCAGAGAATTAACTGTGTTCATGTGAGGTGAGCTTTCTCCTCACTGTGACAAATTAATTTAAGGTATTAGGTGTCAGTGGAAGCTACCTCTAACAGCCAGGAAGGCAAACTAAAAAAAAAAAAATCAAAAACGAAATCAAAAGTTTGTTTCTGTCTTTGTTTTCGAACCTTCGAGCCAAAGAAACTAACTTGGAGCCCAGCGGGGTGAAGAGCTCTCTGCACAAATTGTCAAATTGATTTCTTAAAAAATACCAGCAGGTGGCTCAAAGCCGTCGCTGCTCCTCCTGGCATCCAAACACAGAAGAGCTGATAGATTCCACCCCAAGACACGATTGTAATGATGCAACCGTTTCTCCCCCAACACCAAATCTGATACCTGAGTGTCGATCCTGAACACCAATTTGATACGCCGCAGTTTTGGAGGTGCAATAAGAGACCTGAACACATGTAAACTCACACAGTCACACCTGTCAACCCTCTCATTTCACTTCCTCTCCCGCTTTCCTCCCATTTGAATATTTCCCCGTAAATCTCCAGTTTTTTCGACCTTTCAGAGTCCTCCAGTAACACAGGTGGAAGCACCAGGTGATGAGAAGTCGTTAAGAGGAAGGAGGATGAAGGTGAGAGGGATGGAGTACCTGCCAAAAAGGTTTGTGTAAGCATCGCACCGAATGGGAGGAGGCACCTGTGAAGTCATGCTTTCTGTAAAGTACGTAACAAAGCAACAAATCTGCCAGTCACAGAAACCACTGCGCTCCAACAGTGACTAGTTACACCTTCTCTGCCATCGAACTTCTACCAACTGTCTCTCTCAACATCACAACTGTCAGGGAGGAGGAATTTACGGGGAACTATGGGAGCTATGGGTTGAACCCAGATGCAGACTCGAGAGCGCTTGGTTCAAGTAATTAAATTTATTAAACACAAAGAGAAACACAACTAAGGGAACTATGATTAAACACACACACACACTATGGACAAGGGCTATACATACAACGAAGGCAACACAGGGAAACAATGAATAAACACAGAACACGCGAACTCAACGGAGCGGAGGAAAGACTAAGACAACACAAGAAACTAACACAAAACGTGGCAGGACTGTAGACAAAGACAAGACTAGAACAAATTATATTGACTAAAGTAAAGAACAGAAAACGCTCCCGTAGGAGGAAGAAACAAACAACTATGAAAGACCTTGAACTTAACAGAAACAAAAATCACTCCTGAAAACTCGGAGGAAAATAACACGACCATGAAATAAAACAAAACCAAAGAACAATCTAACAAAGAACTGAATCGGCTATAGCTAGCAGTAACCACAACAACAAAACTAGACTATAGAAATGACAATAAAAGGAAAACTCACAGGGAACACAGCACGGACATGAACGCAGACAAACCGAGGGTTAACACGGACATTAGCAGAGACACAGACATGAACACAGATAACACAACAAAATAACACCCAGTGAGGGACTATGGCAAACATTAAAGACGGTGGGACACTAACATGAAACAAGGCATGGACAGGAACAAAGACAAGAAACAAACTTACAGGGACTGTAGCAAACAAAGGACAAAGACAAACCAAGGAGACAATTACCTGAAACACGGACATGAACAAAGAAAACTCAACAAATAACACTCAGTATGGGGCTGTGGCTGTGGCTGTGACTGTGGCTGTGGCTGTGGCTGTGACTGTGACTGTGGCTGTGGCTGTGACTGTGGCTGTGGCTGTGGCTGTGACTGTGGCTGTGGCTGTGGCTGTGACTATGGCTGTGGCTGTGACTGTGGCTGTGGCTGTGGCTGTCGTTAAGGCTGTGGCTGTGACTATGACTATGACTATGAATATGACTGTGGCTGTGGCTGTGACTATGACTATGACTATGAATATGACTGTGGCTGTGGCTGTGGCTAAGGTATACGGCAAGGTGACAAGACAGCAAGGTAGCACAGACAACGACCCAACAAAGACTGGGGGGGAAGACACGGACTTATATACACAGGGCGGGAACACTAATGACACACAGGTGGAAACAATCAGACAATCACAGGGACGGAAAACACAGGAAGTAAAGTAACCCAAAGACACATAACATGAACCTTCAAAATAAAACAGGATGTGACAAAAACCAGGCAAAGACAACACACGATGGGAAACTTAACAAAAAAAAAAAAAACGGCGTGCAGAGCACAGGTCATGATATACACATCCTTCAAGTTATACATACAGTAAATAAGGTAAGTGCTGAATTTATAATATATAATAATAATGCAGGGATTTCACTTTCAGCCTCGTGTCTGATTCACTGTCGTCACTTCATGTAGGAACCAGTGAACTCTAATCCTTGTTGCTCTGATATTTTAAAGCAGGGCCAGGTGTGCACACTCCAAACTCCTACAACAGCCTCCATGTCAGGTCTCACTTATCCCGTCTATCATGTCTTTTATCATCTGTCATATGAAAGAATTACTCGTCCACACAGTCAAAGAAATGAAGTGTTGGCTCTGGTCACAGCTCAGTTCTAAAATCCTAATGCACCACGTTTGATGTCTGTCATCTGAAGAGTCAAAAGAAGCGGAGCTGTACCAGCATCTGCTTCCAAAGTAGTTTAGCCGACCGCGCTGCCCTCCATTTCCTTCCCCCGACATGATCTGCTGTTATCCTGCGCCGCTCTGCGCAGCGACGCAGCTAAAACAAACAGCCAGGATTCAGCCGACTCTGGGGGATTCTCCGTTCTCAACAATGAGACGGCTGCTCCGTCCCAAACCAGAGGTGATCCTGTCGTCTAAACATGTTACTGGTAGCATGCAGACGTCAGCGCAGACTATGTGGAGAGCATCCTGATTAGCATTTGGTTTATTATTTGTTTCCATTTGTTCTTGAATTGTCCAATGAAAGCTCTAATCCTCTCTGTTGCTCTGGTCTGTTTTGTGTTTTGGGTGAATTGGACCAGGACAATGGGGCTATTTTTATTGTGTTTCCCTGTGTGGTAACAAATATCTAGATATGCTGCTCCACACACACACACACACACACACACACACAGACAAACAATACACACAAGAGAACACACACGCACATGGACAAGAACAGACAAAGGCAGATTATTCTCCTCTCCCTCTAAAACAGGGATTAGTCAGATGCTCCTCTAATACAAAAACTGGCCTAAATAATTTCTTTAGCGCGCGCACACACACACGCACATGCACTGTGCAGTGTGTGTGTGTGTGTGTGTGTGTGTGTGTGGAAGGAGATAGAATTGAATGTTCTGTCCATGTGATTTTGTGCATTACATTCATTTTGTGTGCAGTGAAAACTACGAATGGCCGCATGTGAGCACTTAGTTGAACATATTTTTTTTTGCTGTACGGCAGAATTAAATGAGAATAGAGCAGCTCTACCGGATTCATGTGCCTGATGGTGCAGCAGCAGCATTGATCCGCTCTTTAAGATGATACCTGTGAGTATTGCTGTGTGTGAATATCTGACATTCATTCCTTTGGACAATTACTGTTTCCGTCTCAGTTGGTGGATCTTTAATGCTGCAGCTGCTTCACATTGTTGGTTAATGTCAACTTTTTGCTTTTTTTCTCACACTTTGGATGTGAACCTTTAGTTTGTAGAGTCACAACAGCAACAGTGAGTAAAGGTAATTTCACACTATTGTAGTCAAGCATAGATAGTAGACACAGTTGAAAGGTTCAGGTTAAATCCTTGACTATGCCATCAGCTGATGTGAAATGTTGTCCGTGCTAACTAAGTCGAAAGGACGTAAAAGTTGAGCTGTCTTTATTTGGTTCGATATTTTTGGCCTTGTTTCTTTGAACTCATGTGTTTAACTGTCCGTTAAAATGTCTCCAACGGAGCTCGTTAGCGTCAACGTGACACCGTCTTTCCACGCAGAGCGCGCTCTTTGTCATGTCAGCGCAGATGTGGAATAAAGCTGCTGTTACCACAAGCCTGACCAGCGGCACATTTAGACGTTTCACAGAGGTCGTGTGTGTGTGTGTGTGTATGTGTGTGTGTCCCTTGAGTGTAATCCAGCACAGATTTGTGTGTGTGATTCTTCCATTAGAATAAAAGGAGAGTGCTTACTAATTACGGTGGACGTATTCACCACTGCACCATTCTCTGGCCTATCAAAGTCCTCGACTGTGACTGTGTGTGTGTGTGTGTGTGCGTGTGTGTGAGGATGACATCTGATCATTTCATGCCTCCTGTCAGTGGACATTTAAACGGAGACGAGGAGTCATGATGTGTACCGTAATGACAATAATCAAAGAGAAGATGAGAGAGAGAGAGGGAGATGAGATGAAGATCGCCTGCCTGTCCAGTCACTGTACTGACGAAGACTACTCAAAAAAGATGAAAAGACAAAATTAAAAGCTTCTCTGTGAGAGAGGAGTGAAGCCAAAACTGAGCAAGACTTTACGCTAAGCTAACTGGAAAATGTTTCTTCCACTTGGTGTGAAGTTAAGATGACAGCTTCGTGCATGTTTTAACCTGCTGCTGTCTGAGCGCAGACACAAACAGTGGTGTGTAAATGAGAGCCGAATCTTCAGCGAGGCTGGACAAACGAGGACGCACCACCACAGTTCGGCAACAGTGACGATACTGACCTTTAAAAAGTGGATCAGGCTACTGGCCAAAATGTGACTGATCCACACTGAACACAGAGTCTTCGTCATGATTCCAATCATCATCACAGAGCCACAGATTTCCACGGTTACTTCACAGCACAGGAAAAAGGCTCACAAGCTGTTTGGTGCACAAATTTAAAAGCGAATAACGGGAGAGCACCGGTATCAGGTTGGTGATCAGTATCAGCAGATCCAATTAGACCTGAGGAGATTAACTGGAGGTGGAACCAGCGTTAGTGTTGGTCTGTTCCACCGCCGGCCGGATGTTTGGTTGTTTGCAGACTAAAAGAAAAGAAGCAAAGAGACATTTTTCAGCTGCTCCGGTGTTTCGATGTGGGCACAGACCTTTACGAAGCTGTCAGTGTGAGCATGCTGTAAAGTCTGAGAGGAAGAGGGGGGAGAAACAGAGACCCCGACAGTAATGGAGAGAACACTGGGAGCGATACCACGGGGGAGGAGGGAGACGACGGGGGAGGAGGCGGAGAAAGAAAGGCGACAGACATGATAAAGAGCAAAAAAAACAGAAGAGGTGGGGAGGTGAGAGAGGGACACACCAGTCAAAGTGCTGAAGAGGAGGAGAGCAGATGAAAATTAAAAAAATATATCTCCCCCTGCCAGTCCTCTCTCTCCTGCAGGCAAGAGGGGGGCACTGCATTCTCCAAATCTTCCATTAGCCTTTAAACACACACACACACACACGTGGTCTTGGTGTGTAATAATCCAGCCAACTCAGCTCTGGCTCCACTACTGTGGCGTAATTGGAGAATTGGAAAAGGAAAAGCCAAATGTGATTAGTGGTGTGTGCAGCGGGCAGGTCAGAGCCATAGATCGACCGTCGCTGTGTGACTTCCATGTAAAAACTAACGGACGGGGGGCGGGGGGGCAGCGCGGCAGATGGATCAGTGATGTGAAGCAGCAGGGCTCCTCCACCGTCATGTGCTATCGATTGTTAGGATGTCCATGCAGAAAGAAGTGCTGATTTCTTTTTAAAATACTCCTGCTTCGTGTCACTTCACTCCAGTGTTAATTACAGATGGATGTGCACTTAGTTTGTGAAGTTTTCCCCGTAAGCAAACAAAAGTTATGTTTTAATTTAGCGTTTCTCACCGGAGCACACCGGGCCTTCCAGTATTTTAAATCCTGCATTGTATGCCTCCATGTTCACAGGCTAGCAGTCTTCTTCCTGCCACGTGGCTCGGTGTGTTACCGCCACCTGTAGGTCAGTGGCAGGTCTGCGTATCATGCCACTCACCTGTGCATGAGATAAACAAACAGCTGCTTTGAGTTTTTCAGGTGATCATCTACATCTACCGTCTTCAGTTTTATGAAATGTGATCTTAACGTTTGGAGGAATAAACTCTGGTGCTGCAGGTGTTACACACAAAACAAACCTGCTTCTGAACACAGTGATTAAAACGCTTCCTTTAATTCAGTTCAAGCACGCTGTGACAACAAACCGGAGGAGCCGGGAGTCTGAGTCAGCCCGCCCACTCCCCCCGAGAGGTCCCGAGAGTCAACTACACATCAGAACAAGCTAAAAAAGGCAAGCTGAGTTGAGCAGCACTGTGAAGGTGGCTGCTGCTGCTGTGCAACCCCGACTCTTAAAAAAGATCTGACAGGCGGCCCGTCCCTGTTACTGACCTGTTACCTGTGAACCTGTTCACCTGTGGAACGTTCCAAACAGGTGTTTTTGGAACCACCATCCCTCCTTTTTCTTTTCATCTGGTTTTGTCCTTTTGCTCCTTTGAGCTCACCTTGTGACCCCCTGTTGGGACACAGGACACCCCCTGTTTTCATGCATTAGTTTTATTGTGTGGGTTATTATTATTATTATGCACTCATAATATGATATATGATCATTTCCAATCACGTAGTCTTCTAGTTGGCTAATTAATGCTTACAATGAATAAAGCTCACACAGCCACTCTGGGGCAGCGTTGGGGTGTTCGGGGTAAGAAGCCCCAGGGTGCAGGTGTTAGTCAGCGTACATAAACACAGCCACGTCATGTCGATGCTCTTGTGTTTCTGTGTCTCCAGAATGACAGAAATGAATTAAAGGAACTATTTTAAACTTTTAAACCATCCTCTCACTGTGTCTGTCACCTCCTCTTCCTCTTCCTCCCCCCTGCCCAACTTCCGCTGATGAAATAATCACTATGCATTCTTTGATGGGGGTTTCTTTGTGGGAGGAAACCACCAGCTCTCTCATCTGTGGCCAGCTTGGCCGGCCTTCAGCGCTGCTGCAGTATAATCTGCTCGGCTGAGAAGTTTCACTGTCTGTTCAAATCATGTATGAAAGAATGGATGATTAATCCAAATATGGCACCCTATTTATTTTTCCAAAAGGGTTTGTCATGCCCTCTCATGCACTTCCTGCAGTGGGACCATATCACATGAGTATGAGTGTCTCTCTCCGGCTGAGCTGGACGCCAGGCTGCACACATGGCAAGAAGCTAGCGATGTGGACTGATTCTGGGCGGCTATAAAGTTTATACTGGCTGTAATGATTTGGGTCATCTTTGGCCAAAATACCAAAATCAGCCCACAGTGCTGCCCCCCGAGGCCTCGTTTAAACAGCGAGGCCACTCTGAGTTGCTGACAAAGCTTACTGTCCTGGAATTTGTTGGATTGGAGTCTTTATAACAAAGAGTTTACCAAAAGGAGGTTCTTCTTTTCGTAGTTTTAGTGGCTCGCAGTAAAAGACGACAGACCAGAATGTGACTGCAGCTAATAAAACTGAGTCCAGTCCGGTTCACAGCATTAACTTTTATCTGCACTCATTCTTTCATTCATTCCACTGTTCATTTTTCTGTCTTTATCTGTTTTCAAGGCCAGTGAGGACGAGTCTGTGCAGCTTGAACTGGGCGGCTGATACTGTAACTTCTAAATGAACATTATTTTAAATCAAAGTCCTGTTTTTTTAGCTGTTTGTTTTATTATTTTCAGTGTGCAGCGTTTCTGTTATGCTAGTGGTCGACTGGCACGCCGCCTGGCTGACACACCTGTGCAGAGTCACATTACATGATGTGGGATTGTGACACGGGAGAGGTGTCTGTGCGCCCCCGCCCACTTCACTGACTCACATCGGTCAATTTTAACGGCGTCTGGGTCAGCAGAGTGTGAAGGCTTTACTGGGAGTCAGTGGCTGCTTTTTGCCCTGGACTCGTTGGAAAGTGATGCATCGAGCAGCAAAAAGCTTCACACTGATGACTCAAATTCACTGTTCAGCACCTTCTCACCCCGTCTGCACTAAAGGCTGGTCACCAAACTAAACCACAAAAGACAAAACTATATGAAGTGAAATAAAATATTTATACATACAAGTGATTATCTGCCACATTCGATGCTACAGTTTAGATTTACTTGTTTGAGACTCGTGACAACTTTTCTTATTGGCATTAAAAATACCTTTAGAACCCTCTGCTGTCACTGCAATATTTGAAGTAACTCCACAAGATACACACATTAGTCGACGAGCAAACGATGTAAGAGCCTTCACATCCCTTCCAGCCAGACGACTTATACTCCTCAAGTGGAAGGAGAAGTTTCCACCAACCTTTAAAATGTTGATTAAAGACCTCTGACATCACTTAGTGTTGGAGAAAATTCACTATTCCACAAGAGGGCGTGCTCGAAAATTGCATGCTGTAGGGCAACCTTTTTTGACATACATAGGAAAAATAGATGGCGCTGACACTTAAAATTAATTTCAATTCCTTTCCTTTCTTTTATTATTATTTTTTTTGGATACTTGAATATTAATTTTGTTTATCTCGATTGCTATCTTCTTTTATTTTTTTAATTTTAATGATTTATTTATTTATTTAGTCACATTTGTTTATTTTTGATTTCTATATACATCTATTTTTCTATTTGTATGTATAAGTAATTCTTTATTAGATCATTATTTAATTACTTAATGGTACAGTAATATTGTTGTAGGGATGGGGCTCTGTTGAGGGGGGGTTATATTGTATTCATGCAGTTCTCTCTTTGAAGTGTCATTCTGTATAAATTTAATACGCCAATAAAAATACTTTGAGCAAAAAAAATCCTGTGAAAACCCCAAAACTAACAGTCACTGTTCAGAGAGCGCCAAATGTCTATGAATCCGCCAGTGAAAATAGTCCCTGACAGATGTCCTCCCGTGTGAGTGACGCCTGCTGTGACGGAGCTGAACGATGCTCTGGATTCATTTCTGAGGCTGAGAGCCACATATTTGATGTTAATAACAAAAATATAGCTTTGTCTTTAAAAGGGAGCAATAAGTAACTAATTATTATATATTTAAACTTATAAACTTAGTCTTAGTTTATTTAATCAATCTAAATTGAGTTTGATTTATAGTTCGTCGTCTATTGATTGTTATAGAAAATCTATATCAGGCTTTTGTTCGCGTTTGTTTGGCGGGTTGATCCTTTGACTCAAACCAAAGACATGAGACAAAGATGTCAAAAGCAGTGAGACAGCAGAGCAGTATATGTCTCTCCGTCCTCTCGCCGCCTCATTCGCTCCTCCTGTCCTCTCCTTCCATCCCATCATCACATCTCATCCCTCTCTTCTGCAGCCTCTCCTCTCTCTTGGCAGCTGAAGTGATTAGTTGATTGCCAAAAATGAATCAACAGCAATTAATCCAATTAATTAATTTCCGCGTCTCTGCTGTAAATATTTGCTGTTTTGTGAAATGACCTCGGATCTTTGGGCTTTGGATTGTTTTAAAGATGTTTAATTTGACTCAGAGAGACCACTGTTCCAGCCACAGTGAACGTTTCTACAACAGGTATCAAGGTGACGTAGTCCAGATCACCTGTTTGAGCTGAGCTTCTCATCAGGAAGTGGACGGGATCAGCTCTGTGAGACGACTGCAAGCAGCAGCCTGCTGTTTGAGACGTGTTTGTGGGTATTTTGAGCCAAAACACGACCCGTCCTGACCTGAATGACAGCGCTGTCACAACATTCGTCACCATTAAGATTTACCTTCGTTAGAAAAATTAGACTGAGACCAAACCAGGAGACTGCCAAGAGGTTTAGACCTCAGGAGACCGTCCTGCTCCCTTAAATCATCAAACACTTAATATTCCACCGCTGTGCAGGTTTACGTCTGCCTCTCGGAGCCTGCGAGGAAGAATCACTTTAGTTTTATTGTTTTCAAGGGCATGTTTAGCTGAATATTGGGAGCCACATGCAGCAAATGACCACTGGACAACAGCCAGCTGCAGCATACTTAAAGACTCCGGAGACGGAGTGGGCGGGAGCGCTCTGCTTATCCGTTAAAGACCGATTGAACACGAGAACACTTTATTAGCCCCCGCGCCTCCATCTCAAACACATTAACAGATCAGAGTATAGACTCGGGCTAATGTGGAAACGCACTAAGGTGCAGTTTAACCCCGATAGTTGTCAAAAAAAAGATGAACAAGACCGCTAGCCGGCGGAGAAGAGCTTGTGTTATTGATCTGCCAACCTGACAAACAGCTCAGCCGATAGAGAGGACGTCAGTCTGCGGCTAATAGTTAGTACTTCATGGCATCTTTCACCAACACCCTGCTGACTGATGATCCTGCCGCCACAGCAGGGGGGGGGGGTAAAGCCCGCTATATTGATCAGCTGAAAACATGAGCACTAATAAGTCAACGCAGCCTCTCAGAGCTAAAAGCTGCATTTGGAAATTGAATTTAGGAACCAGCTTCATCTGCTGACTGCGCAGTAAAGGTGTGGATATGGACCATTGATCTGAGGTCCATTAGAGACTGCACCATCAGTTGTTTTTTCTCAATTGAGGAGATCTAACATCCTCTCGCGCTGATTTAAACTGACTTTTGACAAGTTTGTGATGCTATAAACACTATTTGCACCAAATGATCCCTAATTTAACAGAAAGTGTAAATTAAGTTCCTTTTGAAGGACAGATTGTCTGCAATCACCAGGAAATCCCTGAAATTCACCCGTCAAAAATCAGGATTTCTACCAGCAGGCTAGAAATGTGCTGCTTGTGTTTCTGCTGCTTATTAAACTACAATCTGACAGGAAAGACCAGCGGATGACTTCAGCGAGCAACCTGAAACAGCACTGTCAAACCTCTCCAGGCCTCCACCGACCTGTCGGACGTGTGCTCGTACTGGACGTGTCTTTGTGGTGGTCCAGTATGTGAAGTGGCAGAAGGTGTCTGGTGGTGCTGAGTCCTGCAGCTTCATTGTGTATTTAGAAAGGCCTTTAAACATCTGTATCATGCTGCCGTTACGTTCGGTTAAGACTGAGGAGGCTGATGGTTGCAGAGCTTCTGCTGCTGATGGGATAATATTGACGTTCTCTGCGCTTACTCATCATTTAAGAGTTGGGAGCAGAGATGCGGCTTTAATGGACGAGAATCGACTCACGAAACAGATCTAAACTCATCCGAGCCGAGCCGAGCCGAGCTGAGCCGAGGAGGTGAAGTCAAAGAACAATAGCTGCGTTTCCCCCTCAAGAAATTAAAACCAAATTCAGTGTTTCTGTTTTAATGTTCCTGAATTCTGTGTTTTACAATTTAAGCACATTTAGTCTAATCGTGTGGTGGGTGAATAAAGTTTCAACAATTCAATATGAAAATAAAAGAAACAGGATGAATATCAATAAACTTGTTTTTCTGGACTTTCTGCAGGACAGAGTGAGTGAGGGCCTCTTCAACATGAGCAGCTTTTTCTGCTCACTCAGCTCAGCTGCTGTGAAAAAAAACGCTTTTAAAAGTGCAGGAAAGCCCAGATTTTTATAAATCGCATCCGCATGTTGGCAATTTCCACAATATTCCTCACTTCACAGTCGATTCTGTTCTAATTGTGCTTCCGTTCGTGTTTTCTGCATCATGAAGAATCACAGGGCTCGAGCATACGGCCTCCTCCTATGTACATTATTCTTAGCAGTGACCTAACGGCCTCATTCCTGCCTTCAGGAGGAGGAAACAGAGAGAACAATTAAGAGAATTCAATAAGGCATTAACAGCAATAAGTGCGTATCGGCTCATTGCGACCAATGCATGATTAACGTTTTTCTCGTGGCCATGATTGAGTGTTTAGTTCAGGGTGATTAAGGCTCAGAGAAGATCATGTTCTTGGTTAAATATTGAAACGTCAGTGACTCGATGCGCTCGTTTTCTTGTCTTCCTGTTATTTAAAGGCAACCACACGCAGGAATCTGGAACGTCCCCCATCTCAATCCAGTGAAAACAAATTAGCATTAAATGTAGTTTCTATGCAGCATGTTTGGAGAAGGTCGGACGTGAGGCGTGTCTCTGAAATCACCTGACATGAGAACATTTAACCTGAGCTTCAGAGCTCCGACAGGAGCTGCTAAACCTGACGTGAAAGCCAAAAACAACACTATTTGTTTTTTCTTCTGCTAATTCCTGCACTTCTGTGAGTAAATCAGCGAAGCTCTTTGCCCCCGGCCTCACGGAATAATTACCATGTAATGAGGGGGCTCCGGAGACCGAGGCATTATAAGATAAATCACATGCTGCTCAGGTTTTTATGAGTCTCCCAAATGTGTCCCAGGGGTTTCCTCCACGCATTACACTGCAAAAAATGAGACGTCTGAGTGATGTGCTCGAAAAAAATAATAAAAAGTTTGTCACTTCAATAAATTTTATTTCATGATGACTTCTTACCTGCAGAAGTGAAAAAAGTTCAAATCTAAAATATTTAACAGTATAAAATATGTGCATAGCATTTAAGCTGGCATTTTAATAAAAAAAAGTAAAAGTGGTGCTTGAAGGTAAGTAGTTTTATTTAAATTAGTTTTATTATTAGTTGTATTCACAAAAAGGTATAATAAGCTGGATGGCAGGTGCGGCATCGCCTGTTCACGACCTCTGAAGCAACCAGCATGAGGTGAGCCGTCCTGCATGCAGTGAAGCTGTCCGTCAGCAGAGACAGATATTATGACAAGCGTCTTAAATACAGCGAACGGCAGATCTGAGCGTGTCATTTTGTGCAGTGTAGGTGGAGCGGCTGCAGCCGGTGGGGTTTGTTTTGGAGTGGAGTTGTGAGATTTCAGGCCGCCGTGGAGCAGACAAACACAGTTCTGCTGGGGAGCGTTCAGATGAGCAGAGAAAGGGCACAAATGATAAAACACAAACCCCTCCAGCACGCTTCATTTCTTAATCTGCGATGGCCAAAATATCCCAATTAACTCCAGAAAGGTTAAACTTGGTTGGCTGCTGTTTTAATCTGAATACTGGGAGAGCTCAGGTTGTCTTTCTGCTGATAACAGACTAATTATTTAAACACACAACATCTGACACTCACAGCAGCTCTCTGTCGTCCACCACGTCAATCTCAGTGAGTGCTGATTGAAATGAAGTTATTAACTGGAGGAAGAAGAAGACGTGAAGCTGAAGGGGAGCAGCTTCTCGCTTCCTGCTAACGTGAAAGGAAATAATGGCTTTCAGGCTGATGGATCAACCACTGTCCTGGGAGGACGAGCAGGTATGAGCACCTGGTTAAAATGCCATTAGATCAACACATAAAGCCTGATCAATCATAGCAAGGCCACACACGCACACACGCACAAACACACGCACACACACACACACACACACACGCACCATCTTCACCTCCTCTCTCCACATCATCGATAATGCCATAAATTGCCTGAAGGAGATCTGAAGCAGACATGGTGCCAGGCTTTGTGTTTGCACACACACACACACACACACACACACACACACACACACACACACACACACAGACGTGGATGTCTGGAAGCATGTGAGCCAGTTGTCGCCTCTCATCTCCTGTTTGTGTACGTCGAAGCTTCGCTGCCTTTTCTACTCGCAGCCCCTTCGAGTCGGGGGTCTTATTACTGCCTTCTCCTCCTCTCGCTTCACTAACCCTCTTCACTGTCTGAGAGGAGGAGGAGGAGGAGGAGGAGAGGAACATGGACGGAGGGACGGCAGGAAAGAATCAGACAGAGCGAGAGAGGAGGCAGAGGATGGGGTGAAGAGGAGATCAAGTGTGTGGGAGTGTGGTGAACATCTTTATGCACAGCATGTTTACTTCAGCGTACACTGGATGTATTTTAAGTGTCTGATCCTGTGTGGGCGGTTCCTGCGTTCTTCTTGTGAGGGTCAAGCATTAACGAGTGTGTGTGCGCGTGTGTGTGTGTGTGTAGGAGTGTGTGTGCACATGCTGTCAGGCCGTGGTTACCGTCTCATCGTTTGCTGTGACATGTGCGACATCGCTGTGAAAACACAGCGTCTGTAGTACGGCGGTTTGGTTGGATGATGCTGACGTTCGCCATGGTAACGCAGCGATAATCTCTTCCGCTGTGACCTCTGCATAAAGTGGACCATGTGACGGGGGGGCTGTTGATGATGAATGGTTTCCGCCCCTCGTCTGTTACACAACTGCTCATCTGTCACTCTGCGGCTCTGATGGGCAGGAATAAACGATGAGCTTCATTTAACATTTTTTATCACAACTGAACTAAACAACTTCTTATGAGGGAAGCAAATGAGTATTTTCACTCTCAGTGTTGTCCTTAACTATTTTCATTATAATGAAGTACATGAAAGACTGGAAAATTATGAAAAATGCCACTTAAATGTCAGCGAATGCAACATGACCAGTGGTCCAAAACCACTAACTATTAATTTACAGTGGTATTCACGTTGATTTGGCGCCATCGCAGGTGGCAGCCTGTAGCAGCAGCTCCCGTCATGTTTTTTAAGTTTCGTTTATTTGTCCTACAATAACAGCTAAAATTGATATTTTATTATTATGTATATAATTTTTTACTGCTTGCTTTTTTCATATTTTATTCTGTATAGTTTGTTCTTTTTAGTCCTATTTCACAATTTTTCACTTTTTTCACTGTGTTATACTTACGGTCATGGTACACTTTATTTTCTACACACTGCCATTTGCTGTAGATATTCTTTTTTGTGCAATACTTTTTCATTACTACTGTTTACTATTTTGCTATTTTATTATTATGTATATAATCTTTTTACTGCTCGCTATTTTGATATTTTATTATGTATAGTTTGTTCTTTATAGTCTTATTTTCACTTATTTCACTGTGTGTAATGCTGCTGCTGCACTGCAATTTACCAGCTTGGGATAAATAAAGTATATCTATCTATCTATCTATCTATCTATCTATCTATCTATCTATCTATCTATCTATCTATCTATCTATCTATCTATATTGGACTGAAACAGTGAATGAAGGTTTAATCTTAACCTGGAAACAGCGATCCTGGAGCTCTTCAGAGGTGAGAGGCTGCAGGAACGTTTGGAAGTCATGACTGATGAACGTTGATGAATCAATTATTAAAATTGTTGTTGATGGATTTTGACTAAATGCTTCAGGACTAGTTTATACAAATGGACGATGAAAGCATCCAAACACCCGTCAGCAGAACTATTCCCTTCTCCGTCGCCGACTCGTCTCTATCTTTCATGATCGTTTATTTCTGAGAAGACAGCACTTTCCTGAAAAGGCAGTTTCGCGTTGATCCACTAACTAACTGGATCGAGGAGGAAGTGAATTAAACCCTGGTCGACTCTTTAATCTAATAAGATTAACAAAGCATTTCTAATCCACAAACAGCCAGGACTTTCCAGCTTTCTGAGCGTCTTTCAGCCCCGCAGCCTTCGAGAAACGCTTTTATTGCTCTTCTGTTCATCGCGGCGGTGAAAAAACTGCATTAGCTGAAACTCAACATCAAACACTCGGCATCTAAATGCTCCTTTAGAAATGGCCTCTGAACAGTAGCGTCTGATAGGACCTTTTAACGTCTTACGCGTCTCATCAACTTTGGCCAGGAGTCATCGTAATCCCGTCACGTCCGCACCAAACCCGCTAAAATGGCGTTTTTATGAGCCGAGGCCGAACAGCACCGCAGCCACCGAGCAATGAGTGTAATGACAACGTTTTATCTAATAAGATCAGCAGCACTCCGTCTAATCCTCCAGCCTCCTCCTCCTCCGTCAGAGAAACAACATTAGCATTTTTATGGCGCGGCCACGGTACACAAATGTCATGATGATTTCTGATAGAGGCTTATATTACTCTCGTTAGGGCATCAGGCTACAATAACACTCTCCCTGGATGGAAATATAACCAACTGATGTATGCTTTGTATTCCTGCATGCAGAAATAAATCCAGAGCCCCGTCCCTCCGCAGTCAACGCTCCAGTCAGCCATCAGAGTGCAAACAGCCCAGGAAACGCTCCGTTCAGTTCATCTCTAATGTGTCTCATCAGTGAAATCTGTGATTAATATCAGCCTGTCACAGTTTTTACATGACAAACAAAACAAAGACGAACCTTTTTGTGAAGTCATCAGTTAAAACAACCTAAACTGGACCTGAGCTCTGATTCCTTTGATTAAAATGAGAAAACAGATCATTTTATGAAACAAAGATGAGCAACGATGTTGGAGACTTTGAGAAATCTCTCAATATGTTTTATGGTAAAGGTCAGTGAATAAATTTGTACATATTTGTACATTTTCCAACCAGTGACATGACTGAAATGTGTTTTAAACATTGCATTTGTCAACACTTTCCAGAATCCAGATCTTAAACTGAGAAAAACTGGCATTAGCTTTTTATTATTTATGTGTTCGGTCTTTTTGTCTCTTTCTGCCTCCTTCAGCATCAATTTTAACCCTTAACCTTAAACTGGTTGGAGCTAACCAGCTCGCTAATCTGTGGCAGCTAGACTGTCTCCCTTTCCAAGATATTTTTTGCCAACTGGGACTTGGCTCCTGGCCTCACGTGACCTCGATGTAATGGAGGGATTTCAGGAGGGGAATCAGAGCCGGGCTGAGAGGATGCATGTGTGCACAACACAAAGACAGAGCTGCTAAAACATCAACATGGATGACACGAAGACAACTTAAAAGCACGAAACGGCAGATCAAATCTCAAGGTGGTCCACCATGACGAACCCTGCACCGCGCTGACTGTTAATGCACCACCCTGGTGTTAATCTGCTGTGGATCCGTGTGAACGTAAAGCAAGATGTTACTCCTGGAGACCACTTATGCTCCATCAAGCTCTCGATAAACATCTTCCTGCCTGGATTCTGATGTTGTGACTTAATTTGACAGAATGACTTAAGCCCCATGATGCACTGAGACAAGGTGAAATCTGAAGGCAGCAGTTTCCTGGAAAGCCTCAGATAAACGTCTGCCTGTTGTTATTCACTGAATGTGTATTGACGTGCATGCAGGAGTGCAGGAGATGGAGGGATTCGTTGTTGTATAAACGGTTGTTTAATCTGTTTAACATTTTGACGGATGCGTCAACAGTCTCACTTACGCTCGAGTCGTGACTTTGTAACATTGAAGAATAAAAGTAGGTTGGAAACAGATCAGTGTTTTTTTTCCTGCATTGTCTCATTAGCTGTTTCTTTTCTTTATTAAGCCGCTGTTGATGTCTGCACCGTTCAGGGAGTCATTAGTTAGAGGCGAGCAGTTGAGCAGCTACAGGCCCCAGATGAGCTGTGAACAGACTGGGAAATTAAAACCAGCTTGATGTGGCCAAATTCTGGTTTTAAATCAATGCCACTGGTCAATTCTCATTCTCATAGTCCCAAATGTTGTTGACCAGACCAAACGCAACAAACAGTGTTGGACAGGACTCAGGTTAGTTATTTGGAGGTCGTACATAAGAGTTCAACCACCACTATCATCAGTGCTTGCGACGCTCCGATCCTCTCTCGCAGGGCTCAAACCTTCAGTTTTTGATGTAGTCCTGATGCTGGAGAGACTTAAGCATAAAATTAAAAAGACCTGAGATCACAACTTCTACAACAACACCATCTGACTACATTTCATGTAAGATATGCACTCACAATTCACAGATCTCAATCTCTGGTTATTTCTTTTTGCAAATCTAATGCAGATTAGCAATTTCTGTTCTAAAATTACCAATTTATGTACACAAATGTGTCACTTAGATGCTCAGTGTGGAGGAGGAGGGGCCGTAATGTTTGCCCCGACCTTGTGATGTTCAGCATTTGCAGGCACTTCAACACCAAAGCGCAGCTGCACACTGTGGGTGCTGCTCCCTAACTGTCGCCACGACAAGCTGTTAATTCACCACTTCACACCACAACAATAACCCAACATTCATTCAAGAGCACAAATTCCAAATTTGTGGACGCAGATTATCATTGTTACCCCTGACACCTGCCGGGCTCCAGCTAAAAGCACCATTCCTGCCAAAATAAACACTGCAGCACAAAGGCAGATATACAGTCGCGGCGAGGCTGTTTTTCTGACAGGATTCAGACAATGCCGTCACATTGGGCCCAGCACAGTCACGTCTCTTATCTTTAGGCCGATCTGGCCCGGACCACAGACCGGCCGCCTGTCCCGAGCCATTAGTCAGGGAGAGGTGAGCGCGTCTTGTCGATCAGCAGCGGGCCCCTTCACAATGAGTTGTAGGGTTGTTTTAATGGGGTCAGCCGGCTCTGGCCTCATTCCACGGTCAGAGAATTATGTCTGGAGAGCACCGTGGACTCTATCAGTCAAAACAGCCAGGCTATTTCTGCCCACGCTGCCATGCACGACGCATAAGGGATTATTACTGAGACTACATCAGGATCAACAAACACACAGGAACACACATCGTGGATTTATACAAACAGGAGCACACAAACAGAGTCATTATGAGTACAAACACAAACACAGCTCAGACACTAGCATCAGGGCGAAACTGTGAGAGCAGCTCAGTTATGCACCGATATGTTTCGCTATATGTGCGCTGATGACATCGAGAGCAATGATAGGATCTTTAACCTTTCCTCTAATGACAATCATGATGGCGGTGAAGTGGAGATGAGAGGAGGAGAGGAAAGAGCGATGGCACGGCAATGATACTTATGGTTAGCACTGGAGAGGTCAGGATGAGAGCAGGGGGAAAGAAAAAGATGGGGGTACGGGGCTTGGAGGAGGTGACGGAGGGGTCAGGGCGAGACAGGGAGGAGATGTTTAACGGGGTAAATGTGAGGTGGAGGACGCTGAGTGGGAGCGTGAAGGATAGAGGGAGGGATGAAGGCTGAGGTCAACGAGGGAAGGATGGAGGAACAGATGAGGAGGAAGACGTGGAGAGGAGGCAAAAGGTTAGATGCACAGAGGGCAGCCGAGATGAAGGACTGACAGATGGACGGAGGAAAATAGCAGCGGGATAGATGGAGATGGCGAGGCAGAGGTGGAGGACAGGATGGACAGGTGACAGGAAGATGGAGTTGAAAGAGGTTAAGTGACAATAGGAGAGACCACGGAGATGGGAAATATGGGGGATGCAGGAAAGAAAGGATAGAGCAAAGAAGGGAGAGAACAAAAGAGTTAGAGGGAAGGCATCAAAAAAGGGGGGGCAAACTTTAAAGGAAAGCATAGGAAGAATGGAGGGATACAGACCTGTACAGGATGGAGGGATGCAGACCTGTACAGGGTGGAGGGATGCAGGCCTGTACAGGATGGAGGGATACAGACCTGCAGACCTGTACAGAATGGAAGGATGCAGACCTGTACAGGATGGAGGACTGCAGACCTGTACAGGGTGGAGGGATGCAGAGTGGGAACTGAGGATGAGTGAGATGGTGAGAGGTGGAGCACAAATGGAGGACAGGATGGAGGGATAGAGGGGGGATAAACAGGCTAGTATGCCTTATTAAAGACGGATCAGAGGCTAAGCTGGAAACGTAATTGTCTGGTTTGGTCTGGCGTGGACTGGTCCGGCCCAGCTTGGCACAATGACTCTGTGATTTATTAACCCCCCCGCTGCCGGGCCAGCCAGCTGGGCTGAACAGATGCTGCAGGATTAGCTGCTGGTTGTGGGTCCTGCCTTCCCTTCAGTTTTACTTAAAGTGAGGGTGAAAGCTCTCCGGCTGGATCATCAGTTCACGGACGTAACGTGGACTGTCTGAGCTCGTGTGTCGGGACACGTTCCACCGCTGCAACACCAATGAACTCAAGCACAGAGGTCCCCAGCCACACTCAGAGCGGGGGCCACAGCCTCAAAAACTGGCTTCCTACAGCCAGAAAATGGTTGTAGTATAACGTTCAGTATAACATGACACAAGAAACCGCATCAAATCAAAAAGTACAACCCTGAAGCATCAATAAAATGCATCTTTCAGCCAAAAGCGTCTCCGTCCAGTGAGTCCAGACCTTCTCGTCTGAAAGCTGTCTGCTCGTCAGCGCGCTGGGAGGAAGAGGAATCATCTCCTGGTGAAAGCTGTGGGCGGTTGATCGTTTGGTTTGTTCGCTCTAACAGACTCTTTGTAAGGCAGCCATTAATTAACAAAGACATCAAGTTAAGATGAAAACAAACTTCACGTATTGATCCCTCAGGGTAGAGAGAGTGCGACGTCACAGACAAAACACAGACAGATTGTTTAAATTTAGAACAAAAGTGCTAATACAGATTTGACTTCAGTGTAATTAACTGAAATAAAATCTCCGTCAGAGTCGCATTAAAAAAAAAAAAAGTGAGTTGGTAAATTGAGTCCCTGAAGATTAAACCCACCACTGAGGCTGAGAGGAAACAACAAAGCAGGAAATCCATCCCATTTCCAACAGCTCTGCCTAAATCTTCCCGTCTCACCTTCGGCAGGAGGACAGAGGAGGAGCTGAGGAAGATGAGAAATGAGTCCAGGATCGACGTGCTGCTTCTCATCCCATCCATCCATCCATCCATTTCTAATGGACGGGCAGCTCACGCATCCAGGACGTTCTCCTGAGAAGATAATGAGCAAACGGTGCAGGTGGCCGCAGCTTTTTTCCTTGTTTTTCCAGCACGCAGGTGAAAGTTGGGCAAAACTCAACAAGACTGACAGTTTCAACCCCTGATGCATGCGAGGAGATTACTCTGCAGAGACTCAGATATCATTTAAAGTTCAGATGATCCCCACGAAACAGATGTTTGCACTGCTGAATGCAGCGCTGCCACCACCAGGAGGCCGCTCTGCATTCTGCTGAGGACACATGGCGTGACTGAGCGCCTCCTTCAGATATTCACTGCGGTATGAAGTCCACCGAGCGCCTTTAAACACAACAGCTTGGCCCTCAAACAGTTTCCAACACGCACACACACACACACACACACACACACACAGCGGCGCTTCCATTCATTTGCTGGAGACATTTCCTCACCCGTGTCTGAAGTTTAATGAGTTATTTTGTGGGAGCTTGTGTTTTGCCCCCATAATGTGACTATGGAAACAGATTGTGTCCCCATAACATGCATAATACACATCCACACACGCACATACACACACACACACACACACAGCTAGAAGCTTCTACCTGCAGCCAGGCCTCCTGACAGATGATTTAAACTGTAAAATGGGTTTTAAAATATTCAGTAATGTGTATAGAAAGGTGAATCATGAATGATTAAAGACGGCATTATGATGAGTGCCATTAAACCTCTCTACCCTCATCCTCAGCAGAGCTATAAAGACACACTGTCATGCAAATACAGCCTTTCATTCCGCCGCGGCAGTGAAAATATGGACAGTCGCCATTCAGCTCCAGTTACCGATGACGATATGTGTCATCTGGTCAACTGTGACTGACTTAGTCTGAAACAGCAGTTATACGCATCAGACTCTCTCCTTTGAAACAGCGTAATGGCACATAATACAGGAGGGTGTTCACATCGCGTTTAATGGACGCTTTCATCTGGAACGCCGTGCAGTTCCTGGAGTGCATACATTTTACGACGGCCTCCGGGGAGAATTGAACCTGCGGTGGTGTAATCTGCCACCTACTGAGCTCCAACACGCAGAGAACAAAGACTTCAGCCTGGCCTGCACAATAAATACTCACTGCTGGCCGATCAAAACCACGTATCTCTCAAATGTCAGCTCTTCGAGCCTCGTCTTAGCCCTCATGTCGAGATACAGGGTTTAATATTCTGTGTTTCCAAAGTCTGAGATGTGAGGATTTACCACTTTTATATCACCATGAAGTGAATGTGTTTGGGTTTTGGACTGTCTGTTTCTGATATCTTATAGATCGATCTATTAATAAGTCAATAGAAAACATAACCAAAAAGACTAAATGATAATGAAAGCATTAATGATAGCCGTGATATCGTTGTAAAAACTTTTCAGACTAAACAAGCCATGCAGAGAATTTAAATTCTAATCAAAGAATGGATCAATGATAAGAATAATCACCTGCCTGAAGGTACAATGTGTAAGAATTGGCCAGTAACCAGTTTAACTGCTACTCACGCCTCTTTGCTGTAGCTGCTAGTTGCCATCAGCTACTTAGCTCAGTTAGCCACGCAGCTAGCGGCCCTGTTTTCTGACTCTAGTCTGCCCGAGAGCTCGGAGCACCGGGGGATTGTGGGAGTTTACAGCAGCCTCCACGAGAACACAGCCGGCTCAGGACTGAACATGGCGTCTGAGACCAAAGGAGGCCAGTTTGACGACAGGGAAAACTGCACCGGGTTGATTTACAGCGCCTTCGACCAGGACTCTGACTCCAGGGACGATAAGGACACGGCAGGAGAGCAGCGAGAGGAGGGACATTCATCACCAGCGAGGAATTTCACATTTAACTGTGTGAATTGAGGATTTTTTGTGACCAAACCACTAAAAGAGCTGAGAGAAGTCACTCAGGGGGTTAAACTATCTGACTGTCACCTCTTGAGGTACAAAGTGGTACTGCAAGACAGGAGCAGCCTGGTTCTGACCTGTGCAGCACAATACACACACACACACACACACATTTGAAACGACGTGTGAACTGTTCTGTCAGTCTTCTGAATGTTTAAAACTAAAACTCAGGCAACGCAGGAGCAAAGCGACCGACATTTCAAGCAGATTAACGTAGCCGTAGATAATGTCGATGTCGGCTCCAGAGCAGAAGAGGTCACGCCAGTCACCAGGGAGACGACAGCGACGCTGCACTGAGCGAAATCCACAATGCCATCTGCCATCAGGACTTCACAGCACAGTGGTTGAATAAGCTTCTGCCAGAGCCCCGAAGTGAAGAGATCTAACCTGAAAACGAGCTCGAAGACCGGAAGCTTCGTTCGAACTTTCCCGCACGTTTCCTCACCTCTGGTTTTTCAAAACAGTCTGCGTCCGTCAGATTATCCTGTAGACACAAGTGCAAATTCAAAGCTTTGCCTTCGATCGACCACCTTCAGGATTACATAAAACAAATGCTGAGCAACTCAAAAGTGAGCGAACCAACAGCAGAAACTGAGGAATACATAAATGCCTGCAGGGTTTAAGTCAGAGCGATGGCCCCCTTCAAGCATAAAACGCCCTGTCGCTGCAAAGGTGTCCCCCATAAACCAGGATCAGGCTCAATCCTGCTCCCAGTCCTCACACTGTACACACTCTATCAATATTTCATGAGAGTGCAAAGCTACAAA
>NC_055664.1:27474069-27501569 GCF_017976325.1 Chelmon rostratus | reverse complement strand
CGCACCCACAGTCCACCACGTCACCAGGGTAACACACCGGTTTCGTCGTAAATATTTCCACTGTCAGTCCCGGAAAGGGTTCATTAATTTATTCTCTTCTCTGTAAAACATGAACAGCGGCCGTCAGAAGTTTCCATCTTCACCAGTCAACACAGCCAATGAGAAAACAGAGAAAAGCAGCCAATGAGAGGCCGCAGCCAGGGAATGTTTGACTTTTATGCTTAATAGATTACCTAAAAACAATCAGCTTTTTTTTCCATCATTTTTCAGCTGATCTCTCACTCTAACACACACACACACACTCACACACACACACGTAAACCCACAGTGTTATTGTGTTCAGTTCTCTTAAATCATCCTGCACCATCCATCAGTGAGCTGTCAGATATGACCTTCAACTCGAAAACGAGAGAGACGGAGGGAGAGACGGACAGAAGAGCCGAGCACAAAGAGGGGAGAGGGATGGAGAGACGAGGAGAGAGGAAGAGCGAGGCTGATGGACGGCGGCGTGGAAGCACAAAGACAGAGCGAGATGTGATGAGCGTTAGATGGTTGTCCTGCTGAGATTAACACGCTGACATCTGTATTGAATTTACACTGGAGCTGTGCTTGTCATGTGGGGGGGGGGGGGGGGGGGGGGGGTCTGCACCACACGGGCTCATATTCAATCTAAACTCGACACGTTTCGCCATTTTCTCATTAATCCCTCAGCTGTCAGCTCGCACGTGAAGACTGACACCGGCGGCGGGACGAAGAGCAGCTACCTCCTCCTCACGCTCCAGAGCTATCTGCTCTGAGCTTTAAATTCAGAGTGGATCTGCCGTCCTGTGGGGGAATCCGGCTCGATTCACACAAAGAAAGTCGCTAAAGCACAGAGGACGTTGATGTTTCAGGGGCTGCCCGATCCCGCCTGCTAACCGTGTTTAAATACAGATCATCATTACGTGGCTGCGGCGGCGTGAATCCAGGGCTTGCTGTCTGTCTGGTTTTAGGCTCAGGTTAATAAAAAATCTTTAATTAAAAAATCTTCTCTCACACTCCTGACTTTGTCTGTGTTAAAACAGACCAGAATTAAAAAAAAAAAACATTAACCAAGTTCTTCCAGTGCTGAATGATGCTGCAGTCACTGGAAAACGCTGTCAGTAAACAGGTACGTTCATTAACTTTTTCCTCCTGTTAACAGGTAAATCGAGAGCAGAACTCAGTCGGCTTTATGTTTTCATACATAAACAGAATTTCTGGGACAAACGGCTGCTGGTTTCGTTGTTTTTGTCCCCCTGAACGTCACATATTCCCGATTCCTCGTTGGTTTCCTCTTTAAAGACGGCATGCGCCTCGTCCTCGTGCTGCTACTGATCATTTTACCAAACAACCTTCTAACATGAGCTGCTTCACCTGAAAAAGCAGAATATTTTTGGTTGTTGGACACTTTCAATGACTTTGCAGTGCAATGAATCTGAAATTTGATGCAGCCAGAACAGTGGATGATAAAACAGTATATTGGTTTTTTTTTTAATTAATTAATTAATTAATCTACAGTTCAAGATGTCCTCAAGACTTCAGCGCCGAACAGCTTCAGACTGCGTTTTTGGTCCAGAAGTCAATGTTCAAACTAAAATGATAAAAAACATAGAACAGCAGGAAATCTGCTCATTCAAGAACCGAAACCAGAGAAGGTTTGACATTTTTGCTTCACAAATATCTTAAGTGTTGAATTGATTATTAAAATTGTCGTGGTAATCAATGAATTGACCGATCGTTTCAGCATTTCAAACAGCTGCTGAGTCACCTCTCAAAGCTCCGAACAAAGAGAGAAATCAGCCTTGAACGCTAAAGCTGCACAGCTTGCAAATGCATGTGACCTTTAATTTCCTACAAAAGGTCCTCGACCACATTGACAAACACGGAAATCCATATGAAACATGTGAAGAGCGTTAAAGGTGATCATTTTACACCGATGTTCATGTCAAGCAAAGGCTTTGGGCAGAAATGTAGGTCACACTTGTGGTCTAACTAGAAAAAGCTCAATCACGAATAATTAAAAAAAACATCTGCAAACAAAACATGAGGAGAGGAGGTGAATACAGGCAGGAGAGGAAATGCATGAACACTTTGTGGGGGTATTTGTACTTCAAGGCTGCGTGTTGGGGGTTTGACACTGGGTGAAAGCTAAAGACAACCAATCAGGTCAGGCAGGAAATCAATAACCAAACCTGCGCTGGTTTTCAGTCCAGCTATGGGACCCATACTGTGATCCTGAACATAAGAACCAGGCGACACCTCTTTATGTTAAAAAGATCTATTCTACAATGGGAGGGAATTAAGATAAATATACACCACACTTCTCTGTGCTTTGGGGGGGGGGTTAACTAAATTACAGTAATTCTACGTTCTATTTTCTGCAGCAGCGGTGGTGGTGGTGGCGGTGTCTGTTCACGCTGTGTTGGCTCACCGCTGCTAACTGGATAAAACACCTCATGTGATCCAACGCAAAGCAACCGAGGGCGGGGGGGTGGGGGGGAAAGGAAATGAAATTTGCAGATACGAAGGAGCTCCTGGAGGGCAAAGAACGATTTCATTTCATTTACATTCAACACACCTGCAGTGCACCTGCAACAAAACCCCACCCAAACCAATCAGAGAATCTCTGGAAAGAAAGAAAGGAAGAAAGAAAGAAAGAAAGAAAGAAAGAAAGAAAGCAGGAAAGAAATCTGCAAAGCACAGGCAGGCGAGCGAGCTGGCTGGCCGGACGGACAGATGGATGAAGAAGCAGATGGGTGAAGAGATGGAGGGATTGGGGGTATAGTTCTAGGCTGGCGGATTAAACCACAGATTAATTCTTTAACCAGACAGGATGCAGAGTTTGCGCTGGAATGTAAATCATACATTCTGATCTGGGTGTTTGTGATGGCCTCTTACCTGCTCATCTGTCACTGGAGTGGGGGGGGGGTCGTTACATAACAATCCTTTATGGGTAACGAGTCCCGCTTCTGGAATTAACAGCCTGCGTTACGTTTAAAGTTGCACGGGAACGAAAAGAAGCATTTCTGCACGACAGCTTGCAAAGATCAAAGCACAACCTCATTCCCAGAGCGGGAAAATAACTTTTTTTTTTTTCTCGACGAAGGGAAGCTTAAAGGAAATTAGAAGTGCTTCAGTCTGTTTCGTGTTTTTTAGCTGGCGAGCAGCTTCGAGAACAGAGAGGTCTAATCACAGACGAGCTGGATGGAGGCCAAAGTGCCAGCTGACTGACCAGACTCTGCAGCCGCCAACACAACACAAGGTCTGGAATCATTTCAAGATATGTTCGACGTATGAAATATACACTTGACTCCAGGGTTGGGCTGATGGTGGTGTACATGGTGCTGTAGAGATCTGGCGACACAGATTCAACCTCTGAGGAACAGCGTCTTCACAGCGAGCGAGTGGGCGTGTTGATGACATTACATGAGGTGTAGCTGCTTCGCTCTCTTTTCTGCTTGTGCTGCTTCCACTCTGTCGTCGATACATCCAGAGCACGTAGCATCGATATCAACTCAAAAGCAGCCTTTACGGACGAGTCCTCCTCCTCCTGTGCGCTGTCGGCGTGTCACATGGCTCCAGACCTCACTCTGTGGCCACTATTTTTTAATTTGAGGACATTTTGCTGTCTCGTTTCGCACTTGTTTCACAGCAAAGCACAGGAAACCTCGTTTATGACCTTCATAGATAGACCTGCTTGAGTTACACTCAATCTGTTGCTTCCATTTCTACACTGTCAAAGGTTGTTCTTGATTCATGATTAAAGGGGGGCATTAACCTCACTTACTGGTCTCCCTTCAGCCAGCCTGTCCTCCCAAACCACCAACAAACCAACAAACAAATGACTAGCGATTTCATGGGTTAGTCAATCGATTGGTGGCTTAGATAGATCAACAATTGATTATGCAACTCATCCAGTAAATGTACCAACTGTTTGTGTAAAATAAAGAAAAGCAGCTCCTCTGAGACATCACGCTGGGTTCAGTTTACATGTGATTTGTCTTTATCTGTCATTCAAACTGATGGAAGTCCCTGATTTTGGCATCCAGAGCCTCTGTTATGAATCGCATGCTGAACCTGATTGGATCGGACATCAGACATGAGACTGCAGCGTTCGAGGTCTTTTCTGAGCAGGGAAAACACAGCAGCCAACAAACGTGTCAGAGGTAGAAGAAGGTGGAAAACAAACCAGAGTCACATGCTGGGAGTAAGTGTGGAGGTGGGGATGCACTCTCTCTGTGTGTGTGTGTGTGTGTGTGTGTGTGTGTTTGTGCTAATGGGATGTGAAGCGCATTGTAATGCTCTCCATATGATAATAGCCGTCACAAAGGAATGCATCACTCCAGTCACATTAACACGTTCTCCTCTATTATCACACTCTAGCATGACACTGGATGGCTTGACACCTGGCTGGCTGGTCTTTTGCCCGCCTGGCTTTGTGTCCGTCCCCCCGCCTGCCCGTGGCTTTTAGGGGCCCGTCTGTCTCTTGTTTACAGCGTGAGCCTGCCTACCTGCCCGTCTGTCCATCTGTCTCGTTATATCCTTCTCCACCGTCTACCTCCTGTATCCGACTGATCTTCGCGAGCCGCGACAACTGCATGCCCCATAATAACATGCACACAAATTTCCATCCCAAAATAACCAGGTCTTGATACAATGTCGACACAAAAATATAGTTTTTAAGTTTGATATAAAGATTGCCAGAGCTAGATGGGAGGAAACACCAACCTGCCTCCTTCCCCAAGGAATCATCACCAAGTCGGATTGTACGTGTTTTCTGTTGACTTCTATCTGTTCTTACAGATGCTAACATATGTGCTGGTCTTCATCTAATGGGACCGAGCGCTGAGTTTGAGATCACGCACATCATCATGATGGCAAATGACTGATAACAGTAAACCAGAAGAAGCAGGAAGGAGCTGACTGATATGAGTATTAGAGGTCTGTATTTTATGGGAGTCTGAAGCTCTTTGCAACCTTTAAATGCATATTTTTCATTCTAAAAATAGATTACAGTACATAGACTGAGAAAACATTAATGATAGCTCCATATTTTATTGAGTCTACGACAGATGCTCTCCTCCTTATTAACCCTCCCTCCAGAGGGAGGTCAGAGGTCAGGGTCGGCTGTACGACGGTGACTCTGAGGGTGGTAGAGAGTCAGGATGTCTGCTGACATGTAGGTTTGAGCCTGCAGAAGCCGAGTTCATGCGGTAGAGAAAAGCAAACCCCACCACTGACTGATGGAACTCAGACCTTCGTCCGGCCTCCAGGCATCACGACACTCATGAGGGCTGTGGTCATCCTGATGATGATGATGATGAAGCCGCCTCTCCTGACCTTATAGACTAAACCTGGAGGAGCTGTCTGTGAGAATGCATACATCCAAATCAGATGGAGCAAACTGGATCCTGCCTGACCCCCCCTGGTACAAAGTCTGCGTCCTGTCAGACTGAGCCCATGTGTGAATGTTGAGTGAGTGTGTTGATGATGATGATGATGATGATGCTACCCCTCGCCTTAACCAAACACAGTACTCCCTGTAGGTGAGAACACATCCTGTACCTGCACCTCCTGCTGTGTGCTACATGTGTGAAAGGGAGAAAACACCCTCTGTCTGTAGTCGTGCTCAGTGTCCCGCCCACGGCACCGTCTGACTGGTCACACGTCACGAGTAATAGCCTATAAGCACTAGGGGCTACTGTCCCACAGGCAGGCAAAGAGGAGCACATGTGCAGATGGGGGCAACCAATGAGAGTTCAGATACGAGCATATCGACCAGCCGACCTGAAGGTGTCAGCCCTAAAACCGACACCCCTGAAGCCAGACTTCATCTGCCCATGACTGTGAAGCCCACTACGTAACTCTTGGCGGCCCTGTGTCAAATCTGAGATCAGTCTAATATTCAGAATGCCTCGCAGGAGCGACCCTTGTTCCTGAACTCTAACGTGTTTGAATCTGTCCAGAAACCATTCAGAGCTCACCATGGCGCTTTCTGAAAACTGGTCAGACCTCATCACCGAGGTCTGCCTCTCTTCACCGGTCCTCTGTGGAGCTCTCCTTGGTCCTGAATTCAGTTGGTCTATGAAATCTATCCATGAACTACAAGCAGCCATGTAGAACTGTGGTGGAGCTGTCCACGGTGCTGACTTCACCGTGTCGGAGCTCTCCGTGGTCCTGAAACCACATCCTCTCTCTCCACGTGTGGAGGCCCGGGGAATCTAAACCCCTGAACCCCAGTCAGCTGGTCTGAATCTGGCCATGAGCGACACGCAGCTCGTTCAGATGTCTGTGGAGATATTTTTAGACAGTTCTTTCAGATCTTTCTTGGAGACAGAAGCTCTCTCAGTGTGGAGCTGTCTCCGGTTCCTCAGCTCTCTCTGGCTCCACGCAGGCTCCTGCTACCAGCCCATGTCTCTGTCCTGATGTCCTGCTCTGCTGAGCTGTTTCCTGTTCGCTCTTCAGGAGAAACTGGAAGGACCGTCTTGTAACTAACACAAAGTCTGTTTTTACGACGTGTCACCAGTTCTGATGATCTTACTTTAATTCTTTCTGCCTTCAAATCTGTCAGATCTGCAAACATCAGGTTAATATCTAACATATATTTCAAAAAGAGATCTTAATGTTATCTCGCCTGCATTACTCAGCCCTCCCGCTCCTCTTCTGCTTCTACTTCACCCTCCCTCCTCCCATCCTTCCCTTGTCCTCTCCTGCTCCCATCTTTTCTCATCTCAGCCTCTCCTCTCCGTTATCTTCACTCCCATTGTGCTCTCCCTCCTCTCCTCTGCCCTTGTCTTTTTCTGTATCAGTTGTTAAACACTCTCTGGTCCTTCCCTCTCCTCCCTCTCCTCTGCTGCTGCCCTCCTCCCTCACCTCACCCTTTCCTTACTCTGCGATCCTTACCTCTATTCCTCTTTCCTCTCCTCCTGCCGTGCCTCCTTCCCCTCTCCTCTCCTCTCCTCTCTCCCCCCCTCACCTCTCCTCCCCTCTTGTGTTCTCATCTCCAAGCCTCCTGCATAATAGATGTGGCTGTAACGCCAGTCAACTGGAGCGGCATGATGAGGCAGCTTTAGAAACAGAGAGAGAGACAGACAGAAAGAGAAGGCGAGATAGAAGGCTCCCCCCGAAATGGGTTCTCTCGCTGCGCTCCCACACACACACACACGCGCGCGCGCGAACGGATGCGTCCCCACATGCGCGCGCACAAGCCAAACGCACACGCACGCACACACGGACACGCACGCACACATTCCCATACAGGCACGGCGGGGCTGCCAGGATGGCCGATGCATCGCAGCGCAGGAGCGAGACGCCAACATAACATTTAGCCTTTTCACCGCGGCAGCAGCGCGAGCGCCGGTGTGCTAAAAGACAGCGGCAGAGTCCACGAACGGTGCCAACACAGGCGCAAAAAGCTGCGCCTGAACACATTACAGCGATGATTCATTTCCTGGGCACTAAGAATAAAAGTACTGTTGGCACGCAGCGCCTGGCGTCCGCGAGACAGAAGCAGAGCAGAGCACCCTCCGCCATCTCACACACCCTGCATTATTAACAGCCGATCAATCAGCCTCACCTTCATCGATCTCCAGCTCCTCTCCTCTCCTCTCCTCTTCCTCCTCTCCCGATCCGTCCGCTGCTCAATGAGTTAAATCACAACGAGGAGCCCCGAAAGGCTTTGAAAACGGCTCGGAAGCTTATCCCAACTCCTGTTCCCCTCCGCTGCGCGACTCCTCTCCCATCCACACGGGGAGAGAGAGGCTATCTTGGTAGTTTTCTGGGGCTGGATAAACGGGAGTGTGTGTATGTGTGTGTGTAAGTGTGTGTGTGTGTGTGTGTGTGTGTGCGTGTGTGTGTGTGTGTGTGTGTGCGGGACAGGACAGCAGTAGAAGAATTACTGGAACAGACGTGCGCGCTGCCAAGCAGGAGAAAAAAGGGGGCGAATCCAGGTGCCGGTGGTCTCAACGCGCAAACCCACCACAAGCACTCACGTACACGCAGATCCTCACACGAGCCGGGTGGGTGGGTGGAGGGGGTCATGCGGTTCCTGAAAAACTCCCATTCGCCTCCCGAAGCCCATTAACGGAACTCCAATAACGTATTTAAAGTAACAGGGACGGCAGCGCTCGTGCCATCGGTGTGAACGTGCTGTTTCAGTGGAGCAGCGTCCTCAGAGAGACACCCAGAGCCCCCAGAGCCCGCTGAGCGCGCGACGTGACGCTGACCGTCCGCACACCTTTAATCCCGATATCCCGGTACAAATCCCAAACACAGTCAGAAACTACACCCACCGACGCGGACGGTGTCCTTGAGAGCAAATAACCTTTCACTTATCCGCTTGGAGCTGAGAAAACATGCGGCTGTTCCTCCGGGGGGGCCTGTTTAACACATGAAACTACTTCAATCCCAGAATATTCCGCTGATGTGCGCCAGCACGCAGGGCTGCAGCCTGGCCGTCCTCTTCTCTCCCCAAACCCGGCGCAGAGACTGAAATCCCGCTCCGGCAGCCTGAAAGCGGGTCTGGGCGGTGTCCAGCTCCGTCCTCCGCGATCAGCAATAAATCACACACCTGACACCGACTCCGCTAATCCTGCGAGGAGCTCCGAGGACGTTTTCCACAGGAGAAAATACAGTTGTGAGGGAAACGACTGAAGCTCCCTCCACAAGCCAGCACGTCTCAGCGGGGGCGCGCAGACCTGAACACCCAAACCCGCCTATTTTTAGAGGAAAAACCTCCCCGCCGTCGGGGGCCGTGGTAATCCTCACCGAGGCTCCCGAACGTCACACCGTCGGTCCAGCTCCCTCGTTTGTCCGGTTATCTCCTCCTCCGCATCCCGCTACATCTGATCCGTCCTCCCAGTGACAGCTGCTGCTGCTGCTGGCGGCGGCGGTGATGATGATGATGATGATGATGCTGGTGGGGACATTTCTGACAGAAGGTAAAAGTTGAAATTTCAGCCGCAGATTCCAGCGCGTGCTTCCCGCCCGGGTGGAGGCGGCTGGAGGCGCACGTGGCTGACTGACGGGCACGGAAGTGGGGGGGGCAACTGTGCAGTGTGCACGAGAGGCTGCGCGAGGGGTTGTAACAAAAAGACACACCCATACAGCCCGTCTATCTATCTCTCTCTCTCTCTATCTATCTATCTATGAGCCAGTAATCCCTTTCTTCCTCTCCTGTCGACAGATTTAGCTACATTGATCGATAGATCGATAGATTAGATCGATAGATAAATCGATATTTTAAGTTTAAGTTCTAACCAATGATCTTCATTTACTGCAACAAAATCTATATTTTGATCACCATCACTACTTTTCCACGTTTTCTGGCTCGTTTCATAATCCGGGTTACAGTTTTTGGCTTTCAGGCCTTGGTGCTTTTCTCACATCACTCTTAAAAAAACTGTTTGTGCATTTCTCAGAACAATTAGAGCAAACTGCAAAACCTGGTGGACAACCTGCAAAAGCACGTCACTCGCTAAAAATGGATAGTCCATCCTTCAAAAGCAAGTATTTATGTCAATGAACCTGCCAGCGTCATCAAAGTGAGAAGTCTTGACACCATCGTCTGGAAACAAGATAGTCAAATGGCTTTGTCAAGTTTTCATTATGACAGTTTATTCTGTCAGTGTTTTCCAAAAAAAGTCAGAACTCGGTGACACTACCTGAAAATGCTCAGATAGCACTATACACTACCTGTACAACCACTGAAAACAACAGTAAAGTTACACATTAATGTAGTTAGAGGAGTCAGTGAGTACAAGACGTTTCACATTTTTACTGTATATGTGCTTTGCAGTTCTGCAGCATTGTGCAAAAGAAAAATACCCTGCAGTCACTTATTTAGACCAAACATAAGAAACAGCCTTTTGGTAGAGCTGTGCACAAATGCGAACAATATAACAGAACATATTTTACCTGAACACAGGTAAATCATTCTGGCACATCCAGACGTTCCCGTCTGTCTTGCCTCATAATTTGATAACTAGTTCAACAATTGTGTGTGTAATGACTCAAGCAATAAAATGAGGACTATTAGTTTTATTGGGAACCACTATTCAGCATCCATGAGCATAGTTCAGTTTGACTGATGTGACATAAGCAAATAATGTTTAAAACAGCTGAGAGTTGTATGAAAGCAGTTGAAACATGTCCAAAATCATTTGCAATCGCTTCAGAGGAAGGAGAAATTACTACTACGATGTGCACAAATGACTAAATGTTGTGGAGGTTGAGAGTTATGAGAATTTTCATTCTGATCTGAGAAAAACTGTAAATGTTTGTGTGCTGAGGGCACGTTTCACACCCTCACATAATAACCCCAAACACGAGCTTCATCACCACAAAGAGCGACCTGACCTCTTTGTCCGTCGGTGACTTCTGGCCACAACATAATTCAGATTTTGTCGTGCGTGTACAACGTATGACATATAAAAGATGAAAAAGCTCTTTGTTTGGTGGAGTAACACAGTGTTCCTCCACCTTCATCAAAGCAGCTTGTGACAGATGGACAAATGTTCTGCACATTTTGTAATAATTAGGTGAAGAAATGGAGGAAAAATCCTTTGATGTGCTGTTTTCTCCCCATGCAGCAGGGCTCTTCATGGACTCTTCATGGTGAATAAACCACGTGGGAGATGGACAAACATGCGACTGTACGCAACATTTCAGATACAACATTTGGTTGTTTTAATCAGAAACACTCAGAGACTATTGATAATACGTGTGTCACAACCGAACCAGGATTTGAACCCAAATGCACGACTCAAGTTCAAATAATCAATCTTTAATGACAAAGTATCAAATTAAAGTCGCTCTTACAGAGGAAAATACAAACTAGACTAATAAACAAGGATCGCTCTCAAGGAGGAAAAACTGTAATCAAAATCACTCTTTCAAGTAAGATAACTGTGACAGGGGAAAAGGCAAAGAATCAAAGTAATGCAAGGCAAGGCTCTGGTAAAAAACAGGACAAAGTATCAAAAGAATACAAAACCTAACAAGGAACAGGTGGTAACAATCAGGGCGGGGCAGACAATGGGAAGGACACCAGGAAGTCAAGGGTCTGAAACGAGAGGAGAGTTAGGTTTCACAATAAAACAGGAAGCCACACGACAACATGGACACAGGACAAAAACTAAACATAACAAGATTTCTTGGACATGACAGCGTGAAGCGTTCCATCTCCAGTGTGCTCAGACCATGACCTGAAAATCAAGATCTCAACCCCAGAGGCGACAGTCAGCACTGGATGGAGTAAGAAAATACACCGCGGCTTTTATTCTGCAAACTTATTTTCTAAATGTACGGAAGCCTGTGAGGATTAAAACACTGGAGATGTGACTGTTGTGATTTAAAATAAGATAAGATAAGATGTTGTGTCCATCTAGTGCTCGTTGTTCTCCTGCTTTTAGTCAGCACGAGGAGAAACAAGACTGGGCTTTTTAACAACACGTTTGTTTTCGATATTTAAAGAAAGCACCACAGCGTTCTTACCTGAAGTTTTTAATACTTTTGCATTTCTGAAGTTGTGCAAAGCAGAAATTATTTTTCTAAAATATCGGAAGACAACAGCGTTGTGCCGTATTTTCCCTCCAAAATGCAGGAAGACAGAAAGGAAAAGTGAATCTTTACATCAGCTCATGTTTACAGTGACTGACATGAGAACGGGAGGAAGAGGAAGAGCAAGAGGGGTCTGAAAGCGGCAGGAGGGTGAGGAGGGAAAGGGCTTCGGTGGCATGAGGGGTGGCTGCTGTTGCCGGTGCTGTTGTGAATTAGAATTAGCAGTGGCGGGGGAGCGTTAATCCGTGGGCTGAATGATGAATGCTGCGGCGCCGTGTAAGTGGAAACGTGCTTTGCATCTCGCACTGAAACGCCAACACTGTTAACCTGAGGGAGTGACGGGAGACGGATGGATGGCCTTGATGGATGAGTTTTGACTCGCTAATAAACGTAGGGAACGGTAAATATGGAGAGCCCTCCACCATGACACGCCTGCAAAAAGGCACACACGCACACACACGCACACACACACACACTTTTACACTGTGGTATCAAACTAATGACACAAGAAACAAGTCACATTCAGAAGAGTTGACTTGGTAGTAAAGGTGAGAAATGGTGGAAGGGATTGCTTCCTCACATGCTCAAACACACACGCATGCACACACACACACACACACACACACACACACACACGTGTATGGATTTATAGATTAATAAAAGATCCTCGCCAGCCAGCGAATAATCATTATGTTTAAGTAATGAAATATAGGAAAGATAAGGGGATATCAAATCTCTAGTGTTTTGTCTCCACGCACACGCACACACACGCGCGCACACACACAGTATAATCACTCTGACCTACATGCACACATGTTACGACAAATGCATAGATTAGACAGGATAGATTGATGCTGTGGATTGAAAATATGAGGAAAGGCTGATAGACGTAAAGGCCCACCCACAGATACCTCCAACACACACACACACACACACACACGCACACACACGGTTTGATCAGGTTTAATCCTCGTATGGAAGATTTTTGCCTGATGATTTGGTCTTGAACTGTATTAAACCTTCTGAAATCGTGTCCCGTTCAGACCCAGAATGATGCAGAGTTTCACTTCCTGAAAAACAGCTGATTTCACTGATAACATGAACGACGGAGCAGGGAAACGACCCACTGTGGTGACGCTGAAACCAAAGCCTCTGTAATCTTTGGCCATAATGGCAAAGAACTGAGAGCGGCGGTCTGCTGTTGGCGGGGAGATAACGTAACAGTCCAAATTAAATCAGTTCAGCCGATGACTTCCATCAACTTGTCTACTTTCAGAGCGGCGGTGAATTTTTGGAAAGCAACATCCTGCATGTGCGACGCACAGTCATCAGACGGTCGAGGCTGTGTCGTGGGCAGTGTTTTGGTAAAGATGATTGGTTTTCAAATGATCGATTGACTCTGCGGGGGCAGGTCGGCTGGGCTGGCTGCTAAATGCTAAGTTAGTGGTTATTTAATTTTTTAAAATTTTATTCACTCTATTAATCCCAAACTGGGAAATTATTCTCTCACTTCACCCATAATGAAAACACACATGCACATGCAACATGCAGTGAGACACACAGGAGCAGTGGGCTGCCGCATCAGGCGCCTGGGGAGCATATTGGTTAAGTGCCTTGCTCAAGGGCACATCAGCCGGCTAATGGAGGGGGGGGAGTGAATACTCCACCACACCCAAGCTTCTCTGCCAGTCCGGTGGGGGGAATCGAGCTGGCGACCCTCCGGTCACGAGCCGCTTCTCCAACCTCTAGGCCCCGGCTGCCCCCCTTAAATTGGTGAATTACTCGGGCAGCACTACCTTCCTTTGTAATTTTGTGGGCGTGTCCCTGGTTTGTCTGTTTTCTCGGGTTTTTACGTCCTCACAGAGATTCACGGAGAGCTTTGTCACAATAACGGGTGTTTTTTTGGAGCAGGACAGCAGCTTACTGAAGCTGGCCTGCTCCCACAAAGGCTCTGATTGGCTCTGACATTTCTCCAACCAAACATCCATTCACAACAGCACCATCGTCCCTTTTCAAACCCCTCCACAAATGAATACAGGTGGTCAATTATGACTCCAAAACTTTAACCACAAGTGGACGGTTATCTTGAGATTCAACAAAAAAAAAAACATGAATGATGCATTTGAATCCAATTTATTCCTTTTTTTCCTTTCGGGAGGCAAAACACACTTTACACTCAACAACTATTCTCAGCCGCAATCACAGAAGTTATTATAAGAAACTTAACGACAATAGTTTAATCATCACCGCCACGAAACATCAAGCTGGACTGAGGACGAAAACAAACACTCAGACACGTTCATGAGGAAAAGGAAAGAAACATAATTGATTCACAGTAATGGAATTATTTTTCCTTTTTTTCGTCTGCTTCTCTAGTTCCAGTCGTTTGCTTTTGGGGCAGCGTTTAATGAAAAGTTCTGCACTTCACCGAATTTTTAATTTGGCTAACAAGTGATAAAGTAGCTTCCATCTCATCAGTCGCCCTCTGAGAAATCATCTCAAACAGATGCCATCTGAATTTTAACAATGTCTCCTGGCCTCTTTTACTGAAAGCCTCCCGCCGGCCCCCCCTTTCAGCTGCAGAAACAGTCAGATGGTCGTCTTCTTTCAACGACTCACAGAAGACAAACCAAAAGACTAAATAATGCCTCACGACGCTCTAAACCCAGCTCACGTTCCCTGTTAGCGGGTGAACAATCCAATGCTTGGTGAACGGTGCTTGGCAATGAGATGCGTGGTCTTATTGACCGGAGACATGAGAGGGTTGAGTTTGTGCAACCAGTCAAAACCGAGACTAATACTACACTGATCTGCCACTCGGCATCCATCCAGTCACCTCCATTCAGAGACTCTTCGTATCAAAAGGTCTGGAAATAAGTGGGCAATTTCAAAAACTGTTTATTCTTTACGTTTCAGTGTTTCAAGGCAAATAATTCAAGCTGCTCTCCAGAGGACATTAAACATATAGAAGAAACGCACTGAAAGGAAGCACATGAATCTGATTTAAAAACAGTCAAATAAAAAAGAAGACAGCACAAGATGAAAGTTTCAGTGCAGCTGCTCCACAGTGCGAGACGCAAATAACAAGGCCAGACCAGCTGTTTTAAGCCTTGACTTCAAAGAGCAGAGCCGGAGCAGACCTCGTTGTCCGAGGGGTTTTTTCAGATATGTGGAGCATAAAAGGTGAATTCTGCTTCTGCATGTTTAGTTTGGACTTTGGGGACAGAACGACTCAGACCATCTGAGAGGTCTGGGTGTTTCCTGACAGAGCAAACCAACTGTGTGACACGCAGGAAGCCAGTGCAAAGACCTGAGGACTGCACTGAAGTGGTCTCTCCTGGTTTTAGTGAGGACTGTAGCAGCAGCCTGCTGGAGATGAATGCAAGGACGGTTCAGGTCTGTGACTGCAGCAGCGTTTCTTTTCCTCATGTTTGGCCTTTAGCTGAGCACTAACGTATAATCGTTCTTCTTCGGCTCCAAAAACAATTATTTCTGTTTAATCTTTGTCTAACTTTGCACATCCAATCACGGCTTTGTTCAATATGTTTGCTGGAGGTGAAGATTTTCAACAGCGACACATTATCACCTGTGAAAGTCAGCAAACATTTACCTCTTTGCACATCCAGCCACCTTGATGGATTAGCGCTCTCTGTGACTCCTGGTTCTGTCCTCTGCCTTCAGATCTGCGTTTAGGCTCGATAAGAATGAACCAGCTACGCTAACTGTGCACCTTAACGTGCAGAGCAAATTAAAAATGGACTCGTGGCACAACATCACTGGTTAGTCGCACGTTTAAGTCGAAGAACGTTTATGCCAACGCAGTGATCCCAAACGAATGAGCCCGGCCCCCCAGAATGCACCAGGAGTCGGCGTTCTTTTGAGCTCTTACATGACAGCAGAACAATATCGTATTGAATCCGGCTGACAGCGCGAGAAGGATTTTATTCAGTTTGAGCCTTGGGCTTAAAAATTTAACAGCTGCTTCATTCAAGTATCTGAGATCACAAAAACCTCAATTCAATTCAAGCAACTCATGAATTATGGATAAAAACAAATGTGTGTACTGGAAGAACAGACCAGTGTTAGCAGCATGGAGCGGAATGGAAATCTAATCTACCCGCATTCAGCCTGTGTGATACAAGCAGACGGGAAATTAAAGTTTGCATTTGGGACTAAAAAATATCTTATTGTGGAGTTTCAAACAACATCTTTGTCACGCAGTCAAGCTCGCAGGTTGTTGCACATCTCGTCTCACTGGACTCATGACCTTTGTAGTCTGTCAGCTCCTTTCTGTTGTTTGGCTTCTTTGTACAGCTCCTCAGTAAAGTGTCTAACGAAGCAGAAATGCCTTAAAGACAGCCAGAAAATTTAAATGGTCCTCTAAACTGCTCTGGAACAACATCTGATGGCTTCTGACAGGAGAATGCTAATTTTGCATGAAGCCACCAGCTACGACGCGCTGTTGTCATCTCCGCGCTCGCCTGCAGGCGCTGACAGCGGGGAGACGTCAGCCCAGATGTTACAGGAGCAGGCCGCTCGCCTAAATCCCTGCGTGGCCTCGAGGAGCTGAGTGCTAAGTGTTAATTCTCTTCTCCTTTGCCAAATAACCAGCGTCCTGGTCCAAATATGGCCGACACCTGTGGAAATGAGTGTTTGAAAAAGATAAAATTCAAACCCGACCTCTGCAGCTGCTCCACATCCCTGCACGAGGCTAGCGGTTCGAGGCTACGTCGGCTGCGACTAGCATAGCGCGAATCTCTGACCAAACTGTAAGTGGTCAAGTTGCATTGTGGGTAAGACAAGGTGAATGTGTGGCGTAAAACAAAGACGATTTCTCTCGTTCTGCTGCGTTGATTTTGATTGGATTTTTCAAAAACTGTCCAGTGCAGCTAAATGAGTGGAGCTCATTTAAAAATAGAAGAGCACAACAGCGGTGTTATTGATCGATTGTCATGCACGCATCGTCGGGTCTGAAAATGCAAATCCCTTGTTTACGCATTAAATTAAAACCAATAAAACATTCAGGGCTGGTGAGGAAACAATTCATGAGCTTGTTGTTTTAATCGATCGTTGTTCGGAATAACGATTGTGAAATATATACCTTTCCCCGGGATGTTGCATCATGTAAAACGAGTCACTCAGCAGCTCACTCGTCTAACACAGACTCTGAAACATGGTTTATTTTGCACACATCCCGAGCGCATCATACAGCACACGCAGCTACATGACTTATAATGACATGGTTTATTAATGATCCATCATTATGCATTTCAGTCTACTTAGCTCAGACTCTAATGTATAATCTCTAATTGATAACAGGGCATTAACTTTCATGAGAGGCTTGTTCTGAATGTTCTGAGCGCCGATACGATGCATCAGTGAGCATCACGTGTTCTTTTAAGCATGATCGAACACACTGTTACAATTGCTTATATGTACTTTAAACCTCCACTACGTGATATTTTTCAGAGTAAAGCTGAATTAAATCTCTTTCTGTAATGTGAGACGTTGCTGCAGAGCTCAGAACTCTGCAGGTTTCAGCTCCTGAACGATGATTTCCTCCAGGTGTCTCTCACCAACCTGTGGCCAGACATTTCCAGTGAAGGCCACTGTTAAGACACCGAACACTGGGCTTTCTGCAGTGTTGCGTGATTTGACAGGAACAACTTGATGCCTTCGTGCATCAGATTTAACAGACACTCACGAGTCATCAAGCTCCAGTGTTGCAGGGCGTTGGTCCTGCTTGTCCTGCTGCTGTCGGTGATGAAAAGGATCGTATGATGCCTGCTGCCAGTTGCTCACAAACGTGACGACAGAGAATAAAGGTGATCCTTGCTGGAGAGGTACCCAGGAGGAAGTCGATGGTGCAGTCATAGGGGTGATTTATCAAAGACCTCCTTCAGATCCAGATATTCAGAGGAAACTCCCAAGAGATCTGAAAACTCAGATGTAGAAGAGGCAGTAGAAGCAGGAGACAGGTCAGATCTGAGACGCACATGCCTGAAAGTGACCCTCGAGGACCAGTCAGTGTGTGGCTGCTGTCTGCAGAGCCATGGAAACCACAGAATGAGGTTCAGGTGTGTCTTTCAGGTGGAAGCTTAGTGTTTCAGTTTCCTCACATGGTGGTGGAAACCTGGAGCGATGGAGCGGGGCGGGCTGGATGATGAGTGGATTGGAGACAGGTGAGTTGGAGGAAGGAGGAGGAAACTCGGTCGTCACGCCCTGATATGAAGCAGACGCAGTCACCCACACATAGCACATTTTAAAAGAACAGGAGTCGACCCGAAGTGCTTTACAGTCAAGGCAGATTGGTTGGAATCCGCCTCAATACAGGTGTGCATGGTTAAAAAAGAAAAAGGTGCTGAGAAGGATGCCACAGGGTGACTAGAACACGGTGCTAAAAAGGAAAAGTGTAAGTCTGTGCAGGACCTTTGGCCGTCCTGGACTTCCTCTCTCTGGCTGTCGGGGCCTCGGTCCTGGATCATCATCCTCCAGGAGACTCAGCCTCTTTTCTCTCTCTCTCCCTTGTGTGCATGTCTCTCGTCCCGCGTGTTTGTTGTCTTCTGTTTGATGGTGTGCTTGACTTTTGCCTCGTGTGGATTTGTGGCCTGTCCTCTTCCAGGTCTCCATGGTGATGTGAGGCAAAAGCACAACAGTCGATCTGGTCGGGAATGGAAATGACCCAGATAAATACTGCCAGGCTGCTGGTGGAGGTGGGAACTGGTGCGCAGGTGGGCGGGGGGTCAGGTGATGGGTTACTGCAGGGCAGGAGGGAGCGGTCGATAGCATGTAGCATAGCAACGATGCCACGGTGGAATCTTTTTGCCCTCTAGTGGTCAGAAATGGCCAAATGTAGCTTTACTAGTCTGACTTCTGAGTTTCTGTTGCCAACGGCTGTCAGGAAGGGGGGAACTTAGGGGGATCTATGAGGGGAAACTAAGGGTTGAACCCAGGTGCAGACAAACAAAGGGGACGTAGACTATGGTATAGACGAGACTAGATAACATGAAACGTGGCAAGGACATGAACCAAGACAAGACAAGGAAAACCACTCACGACACGAAAGGGCATGAACACAGACAAACCAAGGGATGCACTAGATTTAAACTAATAAATTTATTAATCACAACTAAAGACACAACGATGGGAACTATAATAAACAAACACTCTAGGGACAAGGGTTAAACACACAACAAAGGCAACACCGGGAAACAATGAATACACACAGATCACGCAAACTTAGGAGCAGGAGAAAGACTAAGACAACATAAGCAACTGGCTAACACAAAACGGGACAGAACTGAAGCCAAAAACAAGACTATGAACAAATTATCTATGAGTTGAATAATGAACAGAAAACGCTCCTGTAGGAGGAAGAAACTAAGAACTTGGACTTAACAAAACAGCAGAAACAAAATTCACTCCTGAAAACGAGGAGGAAAATAACACTATTAAATAAAACACAACCAAGGGACAATCTAACAAGGAACTGAAATTCGGCTATAGTTAGCGAAAACAAAACAAAGCTTGACTATGCAAATTATAAGAAAAGGAAAACTCACAGAGAACACAGCGACAAGAACCAAACTTACAGGGACTGAAACAAAGGACAAAGGCAAATCAAGGAGACATACACATGAAACATGACACGGACGTGAACAAAGTTAACACAGCACAGAAACACTTACGTGAAACCAGACTCGGACATGACAAAGAAACAACACAACAAACACTCACTATGGGACTATGGCAAGAATTATAACGATGACGCAGACTATGACTTTGACTAAGGTTTCTCAGACAACGACCCGACAAGGACAAAGGGAAGACACGGACTTAAATACACTAGGGGCAAACACTAATGACGCACAGGTGGAAACGATCAGACAATCACACGGGAGGGAAAACACAGGAAGTAAAGTAACAAAAGGACACATAACATGAACCTTCAAAATAAAACAGGAAGTAACCAAAACCAGGCAAAGACAAGACACAATGGGGAACTTAACAAAATACAAACAAGACAGGGCAAGGGTAGAGAACTAAGACAGTACAAAAACTCTTACATAAAACATGGCATGACTATAGACTAAGACAAGACTCAAGCACATAAAACATGGCATGACGAGAAGACATTAGGAATACACAGTAGAACAGAGAAACGAACATGAACAAAGAACACTACAATGAACACTTACAAACTGAATAAGGCAAAACATCAAGAGGAAAACTAAACAAAACCGGCGTGCATGGCACGGGTCATGACAACAGCAGCGCTGCAACAAAACAAATCTCCTGCTGCCGACGAAGCACTTTCTCCATCACATGTCAGGACTCCACAAACAGGTTGAATCCAACATGTGGTTCCTCTGGTTCCTCTGGTTCCTCTGCTCATTTGGCCTCCACCACAGTACAACCACTGACATAAATAAAGGAAGAGGATCGAAATCACTGTTATTTTAATCTGCATCATTTGGCTTCCACCTAACCTGACGAATGATCTCGATACAGGATGCTGTGTTGTTCTGCATCCGGAAACCCCCCTGGAATAAAACATTTCTCTATCTATAAAAAAGATGGATGCACAGTATTTTGGAGCAAAATTCTTCAATTTTGGAGATGTGGGTGCCCAGGGAAACAATTTTAAACCCACTTGACTAGAATCAGTGCTCATGAAAACCTCAATCTAACTCAACCACCCTATGAATAATGGAAAAGACTAACTGCTACAGCTGTAACACTGTAACCTCATCCATTTTGTATTACATGTATCCCTCCATCCCTCTCTCCTTTCTATTTCTTTCCCCTCTATCTACGCTTTAATTCGTACCCCCCTCTTTCCTCTCTCCCTCTCTGTATCTCCCTCAATTCCTTCTACCAATAACCATCCATCCTCTTCCCGTCCTCCTTTCATCTGCTATTTGTCTCCAGCTCCTCATTTAGTTTCTCCACAGTTTTATTTTGGCATCTCGTCTGTTTACAATCCCTCGAATATGTTGTTCTGTCTCTTGGGTTTAAGATCAAATGGAAATATGCTTTACTTTGATTAATCTGTGAACTGAGGCACATGTTGGTGAAGTGTGCAGAGGAAAGGATATTTTTCTGGCTGGTGGCTCGTATGTTCTGTGGGTGAACCAGGGTCGGATCAATACTCTGTATCTGTATTTTTGTTAACGACAGCTGTGCAGATATATTTTTTGCTGATCTGTTCTGAATCCATTGCATGTCAGTCTGTCCTGGGAGACCAGGGATCTGGGGCCTGGGATCCCTCCTCTGCTGCTCTTCCTGAAGTTTCTGACTTTTTTTCCCCATTAAAGGTGTTTTTTGGGGGTGGATCTCATTTCTCAAAATTATCGTTTCCTCGCTCCTCGCTCCTCGCTCGAACCAGAAGTACTTCTGGTCCGCCATCTTGCCGGCCGTCCCAAAGCGCAAATTGCGGCTCTGAGGAGTGAGGATCGAGGAGCGATGAGGGCCCTCAGAGGAGCTATGAGCGAGGATACATCAGTGCATCCTACCCGGAAGTCTGAACTCACCTGTTCACCTGGAAGAGGCGTCCAGCCAAGAATGAACTAATTAATTCTCATGTGTGTTAATAAAAGTGTTTCATATTTATTTGCTAGTGCTGGAGACTTTTTTAACAATGTAAATATAAGTATAAAATATAAATATATGGAGGGCGGGGGGTGGTGGGGGTGTGAATATAACGGTAAACACAGCAGATCCAGCTGTGTCGCGTCATCAGAAACAGATGTCGCTTCACGTGACGCTTCAGAGGAAAGGACGTCTCAATTCTCATAAAACATATTTCCTCGTTTCTTCTCTCCTTGCGTGGTTTCGCAAGTGGGGGAAACGAGGATGCAATTTTGAGAAATGGGATGTACCCTGGGTCTCAACATTACCTGAAAAAATGCTACATGAAGTAATTGCTAATGCAAATCAGACATTTCTTACTGCTGCTGCTTCAAAATAAAAGCATTTAACTGGCAAAACATGAGCTGACCTCTATTATTAAGCAGTCACAGGAAACAGTTTGTCCGTTAGCACTTACTGCTATTGTTCATCAAAAATGTGTCTACAAAACAAGACATTTGGAGGCCTTTTTGGCAGCAGATCAGTTGGAACTATTGCAGTTAGTAATGGAACAAGAAGGAGCAGTGAGCTGTTAGATAAGGAGCTGCAGGCTGCACACCTCCAACTTCTAGCCAGGTGACAAAACCTCCTTTCAGATTCACTGTGGCCTGCTTTCTGCAGACAGCGTGAGTCGTGCTCCTGCTGCATGAAGACACTCTCTTATGGCAAACAAAGCACAGAAATGGCTTCAAGTGACAGAAAAAATGGGAAGAAAATGCAAATCAGTTGCTAATTATGCACCGAAGTCCCTCTCGCTAAATAACCACAGTGTGCTGCTCTGCAAATGGTATTTTTAACAACAATCAAAAATTAATGAGATGAGCCCTCAAAATGATAAATGGAATTGTTGGTTTCGTCAAGCTACTTTTCTATGAGCAGCTTCTAAATTTGTGACTGCAGATACGACACATCATCAGCGCCAACTTCAGACGGCTGTGAACAAGCTTCATTCATTGAAATGGGAGGCCACCAGTCTTTAGTGAAAGTGAAACAGACGAGCAGGTCTGAGCAAGGAGGTTGTTGTGACATTGGGAAGGTTTTTGTGGGTCACCTTCACCAACTAAAACTGACGAAAACATCACCAAACTCAGGTGAAGCGTGCACCGTCCACCTCGGCCGGCTAGCAGGCGGTCAGACGGAAAATGTGATTTTCACGCCTGAATCTGCAGCTTGTGATCCACAATCTATTCAAAATGAGAGGAAACTAAACTAAGAGTGGCTCTTTTCCAGCAACGTGCACCTGCATAAAGGTAGTTCAGGTTCTTAAACGTTTCTCTCTTCATCCACTCGTCTTCACTTCTTTATCTAAACTGCAGTTAACTGAGTCACTCTTGCCTCATCTCCCTTTTTTCGCCTCTTTCTTTGCGTCTTCATCTCTCCGTTTTGCGATCACGTTAGGCCTCAGCTTCTCCTCTTTTTGTCCGTTAATCTCTTGTTCACATCCGTCCCTCGTCTCTCCTCCTCTAATCCCTCCCTCGCCCTCGCCCTCCTTTCCTGCGGTGAGAGAGGACTAAGCAGCGTGGATCAGTTTCCAAAGATTCCAGACCTCCTCTCTCCGAAGAGCCCGACGATAAGAGAGGTATTACAGAGGAGGAGGAGGATGAGTAATTATGCTGGTCTGGAGAGATGCTTTGCTAATCTGGCCTCTCCTCCCTCTTCATCTCACATTCTTTCTGCCTCTTTTTCTCCGACTTCACTCTCCGAGTTTCTCATTATCTGCATCGTCCTCTCTCCTCGTCTCTCTGTGTTAACTGTTAAACTAAGGTTGAATTATATTAAAGAAATGCAGCGGCTTTGGCCATTAGCCCCAGAGGCTAAATTAGAGCCAGAGGTGAAAAAGCCTCAGATGTTTGTATCCTCAGATCCAGAACGTTCCAGTTGGACCAAAAGCTCTCCACGACCACATCTTTGAAGAACCTGCAAGGTTTTGCTGCTTAGCTCTTTTAGGAACCCAGAACGTGGATCTCCATCATTGAAAAGGCACTGAGACACATCACATTTCTCAGGTTGTTAGGTCCAGACTGAAATACAGCTGCTACTGGCAGCAGCTACTGGATGGATTGCTGTTAGACATTCATGATCCCCAGAGGATGAAGCCCCCACTCAAAACTGTGGAGACTTTTTCTTTAGAGGTTGACATTCATGTTGTTCCCAGGAGGAAGAGTGATAACTTCATCTGAGCATCATCAGGTCAATTTTCAATCTGTCCTTTGATTAATGACCAAATATGTGCAGATCTAATAACATCGGCCTCAGCTGTACTTTGTGTTCAGTGCTAATTAGCAGGTGTCAGCATGCAAACACACTAAAATAAGATGGTGACAAACATGACATCTGCAAAAAATCAGCACGTTTGCATGGTGATGTAGACAAAACCAGAACCAGAACCTGCTCCCACTCAGTTGACCTGGTCTCCAGCTGGAACCGGCTGCCTGTCAGGACAGCCGGAGAGATGTTTGTTTTTTTTTTAGGGGTTTGGGGCGAAGTGAGATTTGAAGACGTTTCGTGTCTGTATCATAATGGCAGCGGGCGGCGGGACAGGAAAATGACACGTTTCTGTATGAATGAATGCTCACTCAGTTTCTAAGTGAAATTTGAAAGTGAAGACTTCATTTTGCAGAAGTGGTGTGTGTGTGTGTGTGTGTGCGAGTGTGTGTGTGTGTGTGTGTGTGAAACACAGAGTGAGTTAGAGTTTCTCACCTTTGTGGGGACAAATGTGAGTTTTAGACTTTTCTTTTGTCGTCCTCACTGTCTGAAGGTAGTTGTGTGAAGTACGTGCACCTCATCCAGTCGTGACTTTGCTCACACGTCTCTGGTTGGCTGAAAGAAAGTTTGTGTTTCCGTCGGTTTTTCTGGCCTGGTTAGGTGGAACAGATCGTAGAATCTGTACAGTGTTCATGTTTGGCGTCTACATTCTGACCTTGTCCCTTTCCACGAGGAAGCATCAAGCTGAGCGCAGCGGGGAGCGGGGGGCAACAATGCTAACTTCCTCCTGAGGGGATGGTAGACTCAGAGCTTACAGGTGGATGCTGAGGCGGAGGTGGAGGTGGGGCTTGAGCAGCAGCAACAGGAAAACCTTCAGGTGAGCATTGTGACAGCAGGCATGCATCAAAGGAATGAGCAGAGCACTGACGGCTTGACGTCACGGTTAAAAGGGTACGTTAGATATATGTTGCAGTGGGGGAAGTGTCGGTGCGTCTGTGTGTGTGTGTGTGTGTGTGTGTGTGGGTGTGTGTTTGTTATATTGATGGGCTTCGGGATGGATCGATAAGAGTCCTCACAGGTAAAAACATGTTCACACTAACACACATGAGTAATACATGGCCCCTGTGTATGTGTGTGTATGTGTGTGTCTCAGTGTATGTGTGAGTATTCTAACTTGCATGTGTGCAAATGTGTGCATGAGCTTGCATGCAAGTATGTGTGTATGTAAAGTGTGTGTGTGTGCATGTATGCATGTAGAGTGTGTGTCTGTGTGTGTGTGTGAGTGTGTGTTTGTGTGCATGTAGAGTGTGTGTGAGTGTGTGTGTGTGTGTGTGTGTGTATGTGTCCACATAGACTGTGTGTGTCTAGAGTATGTGTGTGTATGTGTCCATGTGAAGTGAGTGTGTGTGTAGAGTATGTGTGTGTGTGTGTTTATGTGTCCATGTGCACTGTGTATGTGTGTGTGCATGTGTGTGTGTGTGTGTGTGTGTAGAGCATGTGTGTGTATGTGTCCATGTGGACTGTGTGTGTGTGTGTGTGTGTGTGTAGAGTATGTGTGTGTGTGTGTGTGTGTATATGTGTGTAGAGTATGTGTGTGTGTGTGTGTGTGTGTGTGTGAAGTGCTGCAGCAGTTAAAATGCTGACTGTAGTAAATCGTGCGTTTTCTCCCCAGACTCCAGACCCACATTCCCTCTCTGGTCATTCTGCAGCAGCAGCTGGTAGCACACAGCCAGAATACATGGAGCTGCTCTCCACCTCTCTGTGTTTTCATTATTATCTGTGGAGGTGTGACTGAGCCTGCCAGCTCTCTCCCGGCAGCCTCCTGCTTTGTATTCACACGGCTCCGCACGTTCACACCTCAGAGCCGCCGCGGTCCGACCGGCCGACCGCAGACCTCTGCCGAGCTCATAGAGAGACCTGATTTTCTGCCCCTCTGCACTGGACGCTCTCACAATAAAGCCACCTCAACTTTCAGGGATGTTTATAATTTCAGCATACAATATCTGGATCCTCCGAAAATTACAAAGTTCATTTCAAAATGTTGTGTGTCACAGAGTAGTCTGGCCCATGTGGGGTTATGGGACTAATTTAATCTATATATTGAAGTAAAAAATACTAAGAAATAATTACATTTTCTACATGACAGCTCCCTGAAGATTGTGGAACTGGAAATTAGATTTGGATTTAAAAATATGAAGACAAATAAAAGCAAATGTACCAAAATCATGTTAAAGAAAGCTGCGAGGATCTTACAGATCAATAATAAAAAAGTGCATTAAAAAAAAAAACCCTGGGTTAAAGATGTACCTACCCAGTACTCTGCTGGTGGTTTTCTACCCACCGGTGCTGAATACACTTTAACCCAGTTGTTTTAGTATGATTTTAAGTACATTGTGTAAAATATCTGCTGAAATAAAAGTGTGCAGTGAACCAGCTAGACCAAAACCCCTCGTCCAAATAAAGAAAAATACTCTCCGGCATTCTAGAAATTCCACCTCATTTCGCTCCGCTGCAGCTCGTCTCCAGGAGGAAAAGAAACTTTCATCTCCTTTAAGCCAAAACCTCGTTCAGAGCTTTGTCTTGTGATGATCTAACTGGTTCTAAATGTGCACGGAGAAATATGTCTGCAGCAGCAATAAAAGAAAATTACAAAATGTGGACTTCAAGATTAAAAATGCATTTTAAAAAGCAGAGAATTCACTAAAAAAAGGAAGCAACCAGCTGGCTGCTAGCAGCAGGAGGACGAACGTTAACTTTGGATCAGTTTGTGTTACAGAATGTGTTCACCTGCTGATCCGTTCTGACAGAAACTCACCTGAAAACAGCACAAAGTCAATATATTTACTGTCTGACCTCATCAGCTTCATTGATTTTTGTAAATATCTGCTTATTCTGAATCTGACGCAGCAACATGTTTCAAACAAGGAGCAACAAAAGACTGGGAAAGATGTGGAACGCTCCAAAAACACCTGTTTGGATCATTCCACAGGTAAACAGGCTGATTGGTAACAGGTGAGAGTATCATGATTGAAAGGCTCAGTGGTTCACAGCGAGGATGGAGTTACATGATTGGATAAATGTTTACATTTATTGTTCGGCAGCGACCTCTAGTGGCCGTAGTAATTCTGACAGGAGCAAAGGAGGAAGTCAGGTGATGTAGTATAAAGAGCAAAAAAGCCTGTATATGGAGGAAGGTGGAGCGGATGGATGAATCAAACAAACACGGGACCTTGAAGTTACATAACATATGTAACAGATCAGGATCTGACCCGAACCAAACAGAGCACGCTTCAATCTGACCAAACTGCGACTTTCACAGCGTTAACCACGTGACGCTGAAGGTCCGGCACGCCAGTCGACCTGCTCAGTCATCTCGGTATGTAGACGCCTTGCGCTACCTGTAGTTTGTTTACAAATCATTACATCTGTATTCTATTTTTTACATTTTGAAGCGTCCCAACTTCTTTGGAGTCGGGGGGGTTATTGGAAAAGCACCGTTTGCTAGCTTTGATATTGTGATTATTACGTTCTGTTTAATTGCACAGTTAATTTAATATAATGCTCCGATATGAAGAGAGAGGCACAGAAGGGCTGGTTGATGGTGAGTTTTCTGTCACTAACAAAGAGTCGTAAGCTTAAAAATGTGAAACTGTTTGAGTGGGAAGAGGTGAAGCGAGCTTTTTACCTACAAACAGGAGACGAGGAGTGACTGTTGTTTTGAGTCAAATGAAAATGTCATCCAGCCACTGGGGAGCAGCGAGCAGCGAGGAGCAGAAGGTCAGCACATTTCGCTCCTAATTCACCGGATCCTCTTTGCGACTCAAACCCGAGGAAACAAAAGTCAGCCTCCGTCCTCGAGCGGAGACGGAGTGTAAACAAATATCACAAGATTAAGACGTGTTTTTAGTGCCACGACGGGAGCAGCCGGGCTCATTATCACAGTGACGAGGAGTGGAAGGAGCAGCTGGAAATCATCGGCGGCGCTGTGGAAGCGCAGAGTGTCCTCAGGGGCACAGTGGCTTCCAGACGAAGCTTCTGTTCTGTGCACTGACTTAAGAATTACAAGCGGAACAAGACCCACTCTC